>NC_048225.1:124625992-124758478 GCF_002007445.2 Ailuropoda melanoleuca
CCCCAGGCTTCCCCACTTGCTGTTTCTCCGTACTAGTTTATTCTTTTCAGGATGCCCGCTTTCCTCTCCTTTTCCCCTTCTCTCCCTGCCCTTTCTCCAAGACCTCGCTTGAGGTGTGGGTGGAAGGGGACCCCAGGGTCCCAGCCCCAGCCCCACGTCGCCCACACAAGCCGGAGCCTGGAGGCTTACTTGCAGTTGCGTCATCTCCAGGTCTCCGGAGGTGGCCCCTGCCCTCCTGCCGCTGTTTTCCAGACTCGGGGATGGGGCTCCATCCGGCTGCCTGTCTCCCCCGCAGGACAGTGGGGGCCCCTGTACCTTCTGCGTGTATAGGAATAAAAATCAGACCTGAGGCCCATTTGAACCCCGACCGTTAAGGGGCTCTGCTTCCCAAGCTCAACTGCGGGGAGGCCTGCCAGGCTCTGTCTCAGGACAGGAGGCTGAGTCCCCGAGTAGCTTTGCAAGGGCTTTACCCTGCAATCCTACCCCACCACCACCCCCAGACCCTAGGGTCCCAGGGTTACAGGACAGTAAGTGCCTCTCAGGCCTCTGTCTCTGGAAGGAAAACTTCCTAACTACCTTAGAAAGTTCAAGAATTGATCAACTTTTTTTTTTTTTTAAGATTTTACTTATTTGAGAGAGAAAGAGAACAGGGGGAGGGAGAGGGACAAGTAGACTTCATGCCGAGCTTGGAGACGGACAGGGGGCTCCACCTCATGACCCTGAGATCGTGATGGGAGCCAAATCCAAGAGTCTGCGGCTTAACCGATGGAGCCACCCAGGCGCCCCAAGAAGTGATCCACCTTTTACTACCCCCTGCTCTGAGGAGTTTACTATGGAAGGGAGGCCACATGGAGGGCAGCTGTGAGAACCAGCAGGGCCCCCAGAGAGCAGCCCCCTGTCTGACTCCGCATCCTGCAGGCAACACAGGGCCCAGGGCTGGGATGCCCTTTCCAGAGCCATACAGCCCATTCATGGCACACAGACAATCTGGCCCTGAGCTCTTCCCACAACAATGGGCCCCGCCCAAAGCCAACCTTCCGTCCTCTGAGCTCAGGAAGTACCTAGCCCTAGCCCAGATTTTGCATGGAGCACATGCCACCCTGCCTGTCCCATCTTGCCGTCTAGACTCTGGATCCTGGGTCTCTAAGGGAAGGCACCGTATCTCCTCACAGCCTTTTATGATGCAGGACCGAGCGCCCTGCGCACAGCCGTGCTCAGTAAATGTTTGTTATTGCCACGGCTGCCAGTGCAGATATATGTTCTAGTCTCAGCTCAGCTCTAATTTGCCGTGACCTTGGGCAAGCCACTCACTCCTCTGGGTGACTGTTTCCCTTGTTTATTGAAGGAGTTAGAACATACGTACACTTTTAATTTTATTTATTTATTTATTTAAAGATTTTATTTATTTATGTGACAGAGCCAGCGAGAGAGGGAACACAAGCAGGGGGAGTGGGAGAGGAAGAAGCAGGCTCCCAGCGGAGGAGCCCGATGCGGTACTGGATCCCGGAACGCCAGGATCACGCCCTGAATCAAAGACAGACGCTTAACAACTGTGCCACCCAGGCGCCCCCATACGTACACTTTTTAAGGTCTTATCACATGGCTCCATGAAGAAACAGAATCCTACTGAATACGGTGGGATCTTGGAACAGAACACCAGAGTTCGGATGAAAATACCCCCTCCCAGGATGTGTCTTTGAGAGCAGTGACCCAGGTGTGGGAAACACCAGAGTAGACCCTTCACTCCGAGAAGCGGGGGGAAACAACAGCAGCTGTCAGGAAAGCCCTCAATGCTGAGACACAAGGGGGCTGCAAGAGGTTAAGATGGGTTGGACCCTGGGACAAGAGTGGTCAGCTATTCAAGCCCTGCATGGGTAGGAGTAGGGAGGGGAAGTGACACATCCTGGAGGGCACAGGGGTGAGTAAGGTCTGAGGCATGGGTCGGGGAGGCAGGCTGAGGAGCTGGTCTGTGGCTCTAACCCACCGCCAGCCAGTTCCGTGAGGCCTCAGGGCACAGCAGGTGCCTGGGGAGGGCCAGACCAAGTCTCAGAGAAGGGGCCCCTGAAGGGGTCAGCCGGGGGTCCGTGCCCGTTCTACAGAGCTTGGCCTCCGCAGGAGCCATGGAAAGAGCCCATGATCTTTCTATTTGGGGGTGGGTGGGTTGAGGTCAGGGTGGCATGGGAGACGGAAGACAAGCTGGTGTGGAGGAGGCTTCCCTAGGCTGAGGAGACTGGGCCCACAGCTTGTACCGGTGCCCACCCCATTCAGCCCCCTTGCTGGTACCCAGCCACTTCCCTGCTTCCCGAAGCTGCCAGCAGGACGCGGGGAGCTTACTGCCCTGTCCGCTGGGAGCCCCTGTTGGCCGGGGGAGGCGCAGAGTCGGCCCAGCCATGGTGGCAGCTGCGCCCGCCTCCGCCAGCACGGCATGCGGGCCAGGAGGGGTGGGGGGTGGGGAGCAGGGTTCATTTCCACATCCCAGAACCCCAAACGTGCTCCCTGAGGGAACTCAGAGAGAAGCCTGCAGGAAAATCAGCCCCTCGGCAGCATATGGGAAGATGAACAGCCCAGCCCCGGGGACTGGGAGCAGGTCTTTCCAGCTCAGTGGTTTTGGGGTCTCAGGGCCGCAGTGAGGGGAGAAGGCTGGCCTCAGGCACCACTCCTGCCACTCCTGAGGTGTCTGCCCCTCCCCTGACTCAGCCACTGCCCCCTGCTGTCATTTAGCAGTGTGGCCATATTCTGAAATTTTGCCCCCAGAAAGACCCAGGCAATTAGAGTATTTCCAAAGAGCCAAGGTTCTCCTTCTAGGAGTGTCCAAAACCACTCTTGTTTCGGTCTACAAAATGCCCATGGGCAGCAGAAGGCCCAATTCCTCAGCATGCCACCCCAGGCCCCGTATGACCTGGCCCCAGTCTTGTCTCCTGCTGCGCCCTGAATAACTTGCCCTTCCCAAAAGTGACCCGTGCCTTCACGGCTCTGCTTCCACAGCTGAACTCCAGACCAAACTCAGATGCCTCCTCCTCTGGGCAGCCTTTCCAGATGCCACGCCAGTGCCCCCGATCCTTCCACCTGCTATCAGAGCACTCTGGACACACCAAGTGTGATCACACTGGATCGCACCTGTTCCTCCCCTCACCCCAACCGTCAGCCACTCGGGGTCGGGCCAGGTCGCTTCATTTCTGCACCCTCGCCGGTGTCTGAGCGAGCAAAGAAGTGCCTGTTGAATACAAAGCTGGAAGAAACAATGCTAACATGGTTCTTAACAGGAGGGAAACCAGGGCTCCGAGGCTCCAGAGCAGCCCCGCTTGGAGGGTTTCCACCATTTCTGACAGAGCCTTACTCCTGGGGCCCTGGGAGACCCAGACAGAGCACGTGAGGTAACAACTGCGTGACTTCCACTCAGCGTCCCTGCACACGAGGGTGCGGAAGAACACGTACAGGTCACGTGGGACAGTCTATTTTAATGAAACTCGCTATTTATATATTTACACACACACACACGAAGGAAAAAAGAAAACAAAAATAGATATTACAGCTTAATAAAATTACAACTGAGCACTGTGGGCCGGAGTGGGACACCCACCCAGCAGCCCACCCCCCTGCTGTGCCATTTAAGGGTCTGGGGACAGGACAGCAGGAGGGAGACAGCAGGCATGGCCCCCAGATGGCCCCGCCTGCTCCTCAGGGCTTCCTCGTAGTTTGTCCCTGGCATTCAGCCTTCCTGTCCTTCTTCCCGGGAAACAGGAAACGGAAACGGTTGGGTATGGGGTGGGGTGGGGAGCGGAGGGCGGTCCTGGGCAGGATGGAGAGGGAAGGAGAGGGACTCCGAAGGAGGTAAGTGAGGGAGTGTAGCTAGGAGTTGAACAGGAGCAAGAAGCTTCTATTTGCCATCCTAGAATCTGGCAGGGTGAGGATGAACCATGGAAGGGCAGACGGGCAGGGGGAGCTGGGGAGGACAGGTGACTTGTTTCTCCCTCCCCGTCTCTTTTGGGTGGTTTCACTTCTTTACATTAATTCCAGTCTGAGCAGGCCCAGAGAGGTTCCAGTGACAAACTAGTGGTTTATATCCCCCGGGGGGGGGGACGACGACAAGTGATCTAGGACATGAACAGTAGAGCTGGCAGGAAAAGTCGGTTCCTCTTCAGTAAGACACAGCTCCCGGCTCCCGCGGGGCAATGAAAAGGACATCAGCCTTGGCGTTGATGCAGTAGGTGACGACGAGAGAGAAGAGGAGGATGCCGAAGCCCACCATCAGGGTGATAAACTGCAGGAGGGGTGGGCAGGGAAGGACAGAGGTGCTCTCAGAACTCAACCCAGTTTCATCAGAATTCTGGAGCTGGCTGCGAGCGCCAAGTCCTGAGCAATCAGAGGCGACACCTTCCCACCTGGGAGACCGAGTCTCTCCATTTGGAAAGAGAAGTAAAGGATCGCCGTTCTCCCTTCCACCTTGTCTTACTTAGATTTCAAGCACCCTGAAGTTAGGATCCGTGACTTTGGCTCTCTGGCGGCAATTACATCACTGACTTACTTGTGACAGGTACTCAACAAATGGTGGATCCCATACACAGCCCAGAAGCAGCAGGTGGGGACGGCTGGCTGGGAGTGGAGCTGGAGGGGGGGTCCCAGGTGGAGGAGCACCTCCTTGGGTCTCCATGGGAGCCTATCTCCAGCATGAATACAGACTCGAACTCTCAGTGAAAACAGGCTTCCTAACGGGGCACGCTGGCTGACAAGGGACAGAGCTGCAGAAGGTTTTTGTGGCAAATCTGGGGCAAATGGGAGGTGGGAGGGGCTTGAGGGAAAAGGCAGCAGAGCCGAGGGCAGGGTGATCTCTGTCACACCCCTCCCGGCTCACCTCCAGCTCTCGGCTGGCTATCAGAAATATGCGGGCCCGGATGTCTTTCCAGCGGCTCTCAGTCCACGTGGAGTATTCAGTAGAGCCCCACTGCCTCAGTTCAAAGGCGGGGGACAGGGCCCTGGCCAGTCGCGCCGTGGAACGCACACAGCGGGGAAGCCGGTCCGTCTCGTTGGAATTCAGAAGGCCCTGGACCCACGCGTACTCATACAGCTGCACAGGGAGACAGGCCAGAGTGCACGGCTGAGGCCATCCTCTCACCCCAGACGCGGTCCGCTTTCACCCAGCCTACTGCCTCTCCAACACTCAAGTTTAAGGGGCTGCATCCCTCTGCCTCTCCATCCCAACCCGTTGGGTCCAACTGGGCCTAGGACATTCTCCAACTTGCCCAGGGGAAAGGGGCCCTCGGGGCACCTCCCACACCCACTACCACTCACATCCTTGTTTTCACTGGGGACTTTACTTGGATCCTGGCACTGCTCTCGGGTAAGGTCGACCACCTGGCCAGTCAGATTTGCCAAGGCGTACTGTACCACGTAAGTGGTGTTGGTGGGGCTGGAGACAGCGATATAATGCTGAAGAGGCCCGTCACCTGAGTGGAGACCGTAGGGAAGGGAGGATTTGGAAGGTGGAAGGTGGGTGCAGGTGGGAGACAAAGAAGAGCCAGAGAATACAAGGTTAAGAGAATGGATCCAACACATAGCAGGAGAAAAAAAAGGAAACCAGGGGAGAAGAAAAGGAGAGGGGAGAGAAAAGAAAAGAAAAAAAAAAAGTAAGAATTAAACCAAGATGGTGTTTCTCTATCTCTTGCCTGGGCCAAGGGTGCCATTCCCACAGCAGGTACTTACCCAAGTAGGACCTGAGGTCCTGCCTGAGGATAGACTGGAACCAGGAGTTGTTGGCTCTGACCAGGAACCCATAGAGCAGGCGGGTGACCTAGGACCGGGGCAGAGAGAAGCAACAACCTCGTGACCCAGAGCCCAGGGAGAGTTCTCCATGAAGACCTTGCTGTGGGCCAGGAACTGGGCAGGCAGAGGCCGGCTCACGAGGACGCAGGTAAGGCCCACCTAGGAGCACCCTGGGGCACTGGGTATCCTCGCTGGCACTCCCTGGCATGCCGGGCTCCCAGGTTTGGGAGAAGAGGCAAATGACAGAGAGGATGGGGCTGGCCACTGTGTGAACAGAGCTGGTGAGGAGGCAGAGTCCGCCTGTTCTTACCGTGTGGGCATCGGCCTGGATGGTGTCGCTGAAGTTGGTCCCTCCTGCAAGCTGGTAAAGCGCACGTCCCAGCACTGTGGCCACATCTGCCAGGGCCTGCGGCAGGTGAGGAGAGGAGCTGAACAGGCCACCTCTTCTAACCTCTAAGCAGCTTCCCCGTGCTCTCCGTGCTCCCCCCCAGCCCAGGTGAGTGCTACCTTGGCAGTGTCCGTCACGAAGTTCAGGTCCTCCTCAGGGCTCTGCCACTCAGGGTAGCTGACGTTAATGTTCTCCGCGGTGTCATAAATGCTCTGGTAATAGCTGCCGGGAGAGCCGGCATGAGCCTCGGCCACACTCGGCCAGCGCCCTGCCCCTGGCCGCCCTCACAGGCCCTTCCTGAGCCTCTCTCTCTTTTCATCCTCCGGGGGAAGGAAGAGACCACGAGGGTCCCATCCTGAAGACGGTGTGGGGACCGGGAGATGGGAGAGGAGTGGTTAAATACAAGGACCTTCCTGACAGACAACGCAGAAAAGCAAATGACATCAGGAATGCAGGCGTCTCCCTTCCCGGGAGAGCTTCAAACAGAAGAGACACTCTCCCCACTGTTCGGGCTCTCGTGTGGCAGCTCCCACGAACATAGCACTGAGGGTGGCTAGGGGCAGAGGGAGATGAGCGGGTCTGCTCCCAAACACACAACACTGCTCTGGGTCCAACCACCCTCTGCTCCGCGGGGAGCCCCGCGCAGGCACGTCTCAGAAGCAAAGGGGAGCACTCCCAGCCTTCAGCACCGCTAGATGCCGGCCCCACACAGAAGCAAGGCCGAATGTGTGCAAACGATGACCCTCGCTCACCCCAAAGTGCTGCAGAGGTCAGACATGGAGGAGAGGGCTGACCTCAGGCACTGGAAGTATCCCTGCCCTAAATAAATGAGAAGGGGCTCCTTGGCTGGGGTCAGAGAACCGGAGCTTAAGTATTTTTACTCAGGAACCCATCTGGCCTCATGGCAGAGGGAAGGGAAGCTGGGGGCCTAGCAATCCAGCCCAAGTGAGAAGTCCTCTGTCAGCCCAGGGCTTCAGTCAGGGGCATTCTGGGGTGCCGAGGACCAGGAGAGAGGTGACTAACAGGGCCTCACCCCTTCTCTGTGGAGTCCTTTCATCTGTAGGGGGCACTTTCACCCCAACGGCTACAACACATTACACTTCAGAGCACGAGTACTGTCTACATGCAGCACAGCACCCTTGGGCGGCCCCCCACCGGCCAGCTCGCGTCCTCCAGCCGAGGGCTCTCCCGCGGAGATGCTGCCC
The DNA here is from genome assembly GCF_002007445.2 of Ailuropoda melanoleuca. NCBI lineage: Eukaryota > Metazoa > Chordata > Mammalia > Carnivora > Ursidae > Ailuropoda > Ailuropoda melanoleuca. The sequence goes on from NC_048225.1 coordinate 124,633,346, forward strand.
TCTGCTGGCGGCCCTGGGGACCCAGGCCTCGGGAGAGCTGGGCAAGGCCGGCCAAGCAAGGATGCTCTGTGCCAAGGAAGGCTGAGCGGGGCCTGTTCTCTAAGATGACATCAAGTCAGAGGAGGCAACCAGCTTGGATGTGAGCCGGCTACTGAGAAAAGAACACAAATTGACCTGAGATCTGGAGAGGGTGCTGTGGGGAGAGGGGGGAGTGGAGATCTTTCTTGACCCAGAAGACACGCCCCTCCATGGACCCCAGACTGCAGAATAGATTCTCTCCCAGGACGAGGATGCAGCCTACGCGACTCTTACTGGTTATGGAAGACAGCGGAGTGGTCCGCAAGAACAACGCCGGAGATGTTCCGAGCCCGAAGAAAGCGCTGCAGGGAAGACGGTGGGAGGGGCTGGGACTGGTTCAGCCTCCGGAGGGCCACAGCCGGGACGCCGGCGCCGCTCCTCTCCAGCGTGCTCAGGAGGGCCTCCACCTGCGGGAGAGTGTTAACTCAGGGTGGCTGGGCACAGGGCAGCTGGAGGTCTCTTCCAGGCCCACAGGGCCCTCTCCGTCAAGTCCCCAGCTTGGAAGCTGCCCCCTGCCCTCCTGCACCCCAAGCCCTGGGGGACTGAGGCTGAGTGTCCCGCAGCTCACACTGTCTGATCCTCACTAGAGGCTCGACTTCCTACTTGTGCAGAATCAGAGGAGCAAGCTGCTACCACAGCACCGTGCTGGATGCCACGTGGGAGCCCAGAGCAGGGGGCGCTGATACTGGAATGGCAGGAAGACCACCTCCCGAGAAACACAGGCCAAAGCTGGACCCTGAGAGGAGGGAGGGTCTTGAGCAAGTGGTGAGGAATGTGGAGGACAATTCGGGCAGAGTCTAACACAGCCAGGAATAGGGCAGGGCAGCCTGGACAACTGGATCAGTGCGGCAGCAGAGAGAAAGGGAGCTAGCTGTTCCCCTGTCCTCTGCTAGGCCCCGAGTCAGACAACTACCTGTCCCAGGAAACCAGACACCAGAGGTGCGCTCACGGTTCTTCCCAGGGAGCTGAAACAGCCACACTGTTCATCCTGTAGCTGGCACCTAAGCCGAGGTCCTGTCTCACAGGCCCTGGGGGCTGGTGCTGGGGACAGGGCCTGGGCAAGGGGTGCTCGTACTTTGAGCTGCTGAAACAGGAAGTGAGGCGGAAAGACGCTCAGATTACCTGACTCTGTATGGACCCATTTTTCTGAGACATGGGGTCTGTGTGCATCCAAAGCTCCAGTGAATTTCTTAAGGCCACCTGGGGGAGGATGAAGAAGCAACACACGTCATTGGTGTCCACTGTGGCCCACACCCGGGAGAAAGGAGTAGGTCAGAGAAAAGTCAAGGGGAGAGGTGGTGGCACCAGCAGTGGGGACGACAGGACACAGAGGAGGGGGCATGAAGCAGGAGGGAAGGGGGTGAGGACACGCGCTGCACACCTGTCCAAGCTCCACGAATGACTCAATGTTCTCTAACTGCACAGGAAACTTGCCCTTCTCCATGTCGTAGACCATTCTTGAGCTGCCAATGTAGTCAAAAGTTTCCTGAGGGTGAAGACAGGTAGGAAAGGGAACAGAGATTCCCAAGGGTCAGGGCAGGCTCCGTCCCAGGAGGCCAGATCACCAAGGCTCGAGGCACGAAGGCTACAGTCTCACGTCATCGCAACTGCTGGCCAGCTCAGGCAGTCACGTGACTTCACCCTCCTCCCTACCCTGCCTCCCCGCTGTGACTATCCCTCACATGTATGTATCACAGGACTTCTCGAGCCCAGAAATGGGGAGAGCAGCCTCGGCAAAGGCCCGAGGCGAATATCAGCTGTTACGTGCCTGCTCCTTGCCTCTCCCTCCCCTCTGCGACCCAGCCACGGCTGCTGTCCTGATTCCAGGGCCGTGCTGCAGTGGCTGTGGGGAGAGGCAGGAGCCTCAGGGCCCTTGGGTAGGAGTGGCAGTAAAAGGGTCCAGAGAATAAAAGGATGTCTCCAAAAGATCGCATCAGTGGGGGCGCAAAGGAGATTGGCAGCACACTGATTCCAGGTCAGGGTGCGAAGGGTTCCGAAAATGTGGGAGTCCGAAGGGGAGACACAGGGAGGCACATCCAGAAGCTCTCTGCCGAGTAACAACTTAGGTCAAGTGCCCAGATCTTCTCCAAATGATAGCCATGCCCACACTGACCCTGCCGACTGCCCCCCCCGCACTCCACCCCAGCAAAGAGCCCGTACCCCTTGGAAGAAGACGAACATGACGTTGTGGGGAAGGGTGGCCACATCGGGGGCCTTCTGCAAAGCCTCAGCAGCAGCCAGCTGGGTGACGAAGGAGGCCACGGCACTTTCAGCCCCTGGGGCCACATTCCAGAAAAAGGAACGGCTGTCCAGCTGGACACAGCAGAAAAGGCAGGTAGGCTTTGAAAACAGCAATTAGGACCAGGCCCCAGGCTCCTGAACCTATTCCGGCCAAGAGAATGTTCGTATCCTGGGATAATGGCTAAGCTGGGGAGCTCCAGAGCCCAGAACCCTCTCCACGGAGCCTCCCCACCATAGCAACTCGGCAATCCGATATGCCCGCAAGAGGCCTGCCAGCCGTTTCTGTGCCGGCCCTGCCCACCCTGATCAGGGGCCAACACTCACCCGGGTCGCAGCAACCACAACCTTGTCATCAGGCTCTAACGTCCCGGATACATTTATAGGCTTCATCACGCTCCACACGTTGTAGTCGGACAGGGGGTCGCAGACGATTTCTGAGAGGCGCACAGGGGGAGATCAGAAGTAAGGGAGACCGCAGCCCCAGACCCCGCGCAGAAGACTCCTCTGCCCGCTGCCCTGTGGACCCATGAACCATTTCCTGTCTCTGCTGCTCTAGGCCGGTTTTTTTGCCCCATCTACCTCAGGGACAAGCGGCCTCGATTGTTTAGAACTGTTTCCGCTTCTCCCACCCCACGCTCCCTGCCTCCAACACTCTGGGGCCCCCCAGCACACCCGGCACGCCTCGGACCTGCCCCACCTGGGTTGATGCTGAAGGTGCTCTGGATGGAGCTGCGCCGCATGCAGGTGACCGTGCTGACGACGGCGTGCATGTGTGAGAAGAGCTGCATGGCGCACAGCGGGAAGGCAGGCGCTGAGCCGTTTGGACTCAGGTTGTGATCGCGGTAGCACTAGGGACGGAGATGGAGGCACTGAGGCTGCTCGCATGGAGTCCCGCAAGAGGGCCCAGCCCTATCGGGAAGCCGCTCTTGCCTCTGTCCCTGAGCTACAGTTGTCCTGATACAAACCCGGGGTGCACGAGGTCCAAGAGCAAACCTCACCAAGGGGTGCAAAGAGGCACAGGCTCAATGACTTAGTTGGGGCGGATGACACAACCCCATCCCAAATGGCCTGGCCCAAGTTCTCAACGTGATCTGATGTACAGAGCAGTGAACCAAGGATCAAAAATCAAATTCAAGAGCACTTAGACATCAACTCACAGTGTAACTATGGAACAAATCCCTTAATCGCTCTGCGTGTCAACACGAAGAAGCTAGACCAGAATTAGCAATTTAGTGGGACTAAAAAAGACTGTCAGAGGTCTCTGAACTGAATCTCTCAATTCCTAGTCTGACACTCTTTGTACCATGTTCGTGGTCCTAACCAGGGCTCTACACCTTATTTCACATCAAATAACGTTTATATTTTCTTCCAGCCTAAAAACTGTCAACACTGTAAGAGCAGGAAGGAGAGAAATGGGAAGGGAAATGTGAGAAAAATAAAGGTGTTGGCTCTTCTTGGAGCAACTGTCTTTCAGAGGGCACGCTGGTAGATGAGGTCCCTCCAAACAGGTGGAGCGCCTACAAAACTTCTCTTCGCAACTAGAATCGCTAGGAGCTGGCAGTCATTACCTGCTTGATGACCTTGGTTTCATTCTCATCTTCAAGAAGGAAGATGGGGAAACTGAAGTCTTCATAAGCCAAGCCATCACCCAGGGGGTTCCACTGGATTTCTCTGCAGTGAGCAAATTCTGGCCCATAGGAGTTGGAGTAAATGCCTGAAGGGGTGGATGGGGGACAGAATGTTGGGACACTAGGCACTTAGGGACCGAGCGAGGGAGGAAGGCTAGGGTATCATAGGGTTGGGACCAAGAGTGCCAAAGGAAAGGGTGACTCAGAGAAGCAAGCATCAACCTGTCACCACCTACAGTAAAACAGACAGCGGCAGCAGGGAGCCCGAGGCTGGCTGATTAGGGATCTGAGCATGTGACGGAAAGGGAGGATAGAAGGGAAGTGGAAGAAGGGGAAGCAGTAGACCGAAGGGAAGAACGGCACAAAGAAACACTATCTTCTATTTGGGAGTTAGCTGCTCCCCTACACACAGACAGACGCATACCCCCAACCCCTCCGAAGACACGAGGCCGAAGCAACAGCGAGCTCTGGGTGACAGGAGGTCCCCTGATCCTCTGGGCTCTTACCAAACCCATCGTTGGGACACTGCACGCTAGGAGAGAAGCCCGCTGCAGGGCTGGGCTTGGCCAAGGACACGGCCAGGCCAGCAATGCGGCTGGTTCTCCCCTTCAGCTTCTCCATCAGATTCCTGGAATGGGGAGGGAAGGCCAGGAAGGAAGATGGGAAGGTTATTAGTGGCCCAATATCTTGCCAAGGATGGAAACAAATGGGGAACTAATTGAACCCAACCTGTTGACTCCTTGTTGTATCCCTGAAACTAATGTAATGTTATGTGTCAACTATACACTTAAAAAAATTCGAACAAAACCGCCCACGACTGTTGACTCATTTCTTGCTCCTCCGTCTCTAACTCCTAAGTGAGGACTATGACCCAGCCTGAGCTCAGGGCTTAATCTCATCCACCCTGTCTCTAAGACACTCTAGGGATCCCTCCTTCCTCCCTGGGGTCTTTACTCCCTGGAGCTCTATTTATAAGGTCAGCAAGATGGTTCCATTGATGGTGCATGTTTTCCTCTGAGACTCACTCCCACCCCCCCACCCTGATCAGACCAGGACAGCCAAGGGAAGTTTCTATTCACAGGTGTTAGGATGGTCCCCCAAATCTTCCCCTCTCTGGCTGTGGTTTCCCAGCAAGCACACACAGCCCTTACCTGGTGAAGAGCGCACCCTCCAGCAGAACCACATAAGGGGGGTTGGGGCCGTCAGTCAATACCCACTGCAGGTCCTCTTCCTTCTCCACTACATGGATGACCCCTGTGTCCCCACTGACGGAAGCTGCCAGGACAGAATGGGTCACGTTAAAGCTCCCACAGCTGACAATTCTGACTTTGCCTCACTGATTCTGCATATCATTTATCTCCCCCGAAACACTGCGTGAGTGCTGCCAGCTCCAGACTTGAACTGAAGGCTGAGTCAACCAGCTCCATCTGAAGGCCACCAGCTGATGGGCCTGACTAGAGGACAAGAGAGCCCAATAAGTCTACTCACTAGAGGCTTTATTCACTAAATCTCAGAAAGGTGTACGATAATTTTCTTGCCCTCTTCCCTCAACCTCATTTAGCCATACATACACATTTCTACAACAGCAGACACCAAAGTTTTCAAACCTGTATTTTCTCCAGGAAATGGCAGGTTCTAGATCTCTAGCTCAGAGTTCTAGCACTGAATCTTCCTTTGTGAGGACACCTGTGCAGACTCCCTTGGCTTCAGAATTCCTGGGCCTCCACTCCTTTGCCCTATTTGGGAATGACCTGACTTGCTTTTAGCTAGTTTTAGTTAAGGTTAATCAAGAACCTTGGGGTCTCTAAAAGACAGCTTCCCAACGATGGGCCTTGCTGGATTAATGATGAGCTGACATTGACACTCCCCCCATTTCTGGGGACCTACGGTTTCCAAAGACCCTAGGCTGGACACTCCTGGCGAGGAGCAAACTCATCCATTATCCCAAGATGCCCTACAACCATCATCCATTTCCATATATGCCAGAATGCCACACAAGTAACATTTTCTATGTGTCTCATGAACGACAAAGATTGCGAAGCACTACAGTAGAGGATGGACGGTTCATAGTTCCAAATGCCCGTCAAGTCCCTAGTGATCCATGTAGAGACATCCTACAGTCTCCCCATGAGCCATCTCCCCAGGGAAAATTGAACATATTTGTATATTGTTTGAGAGCAATAATTTTCGACCCTGGTTGCGTATCACTTTGGAGTTTTAAAAAGTACAGATACTTGGGCCTTAGATCTACTAAAGTCTCTAAAGGTCAGGCCTAGATATGTGTACTTTCCAAACTTGCCACATAGAGTTCTTTTTTTTTTTCAGATTTATTTATTTATTTTAGAGAGACACAGAGACAGAGCACACATATGAGTGGGAGGGGCAAAGGGAGATGGAGAGAGACCCTTAAGCAGACTCCGTGCTGGGCTCAGACCCTGACATGGGGCTTGATTTCATGACCCAGGAGATCACAACCTGAGGCGAAACCAAGAGTCGGACGCTTAACCAACTGTGCCACCCAGGCGCCCCCCATGTGGTTCTCTATTATACGCAGCCAGTCACGAGAATTACGGTTCTAGGTCAAGGCCGTGAACTACTTCCAACTTGTGCAAAACCTCAAGCACATCCCACTGCCAGCCAAGTAGAAGGTTCCTTCCATGGGATTCGGTAAAATCTAGACATGGAAGCAAGTCCCCAGCCTTCAGCTATGTCTCACACAGAGTTAAGTACCGAATCAGTTCATGGTGATAGCGATAATAATAAACCTAAGAGGACTATCAGAATCTGGAATAGCTTTAATAAAGAGCTAGCTACCAATGGCAGTTCTCGGTCCAATGAAAGGCAACAGTCCTTGCCACATAAAACAGGGAAAAAGGGAAAGCTGTTCTGGGGAACAGAACGCGTTTCGCTGCAGCTCCAAGGAGCACAGGGAGAAGACAAGCCAGGACACTGGAATGAAGCACCTGGATTCCAAGCTGGACTCCAGCTGGTGACCATGTAGTCTGGAGTAGCTGGCTCCCTGTCTCTGGGTCTTCAAGGAGGAGAAACTTTATCACCCTTATTCATCTCATACTGTGGAGACAGATTAAAAAAGGAAAGGAAGGAAGGAAAGGAAAGAAACCTACATAGCGCCATTTGAGCACTTTAAAAGGGCCAATGGGGCACCTGGGTGGATCAGTCAATAAAGTATGTGACTCTTTTTTTTTTTTTTTTTAAGATTTTATTTATTTATTTGACAGATAGAGACAGCCAGCGAGAGAGGGAACACAAGCAGGGGGAGTGGGAGAGGAAGAAGCAGGCTCATAGCAGAGGAGCCTGATGTGGGGGCTCGATCCCATAACGCTGGGATCACGCCCTGAGCCGAAGGCAGACGCTTAACCGCTGTGCCACCCAGGCGCCCCAAAGTATGTGACTCTTGATCTCTGGGTGGTAGGTTCAAGCCCCATGTTGGGTGTAGAGATTGCTTAAAAATAAAATCTTAAAAAAAAAAAAAAAAACTAAAAGGGCCCAATAGAGGCAGAGCATTATAATCAGAAAATCAGACCTGCATCTTTTTCTCCTTATCACGCCAGCAATCCTAATTAAAGAGGGTGTAGCTTGCTCAGGATGGACAAATATGAAGTAAGACTTAGAAATAAACTGAAAAGGAGACAAGCTCTTCATGAGGAAGTGGCCAGAGTCCAACCGCTCCCTTCTCGCTTCTCTGTACTGGCACTTGGCTTATTTCTACAGGCTACTGCTTTGCTTCCCACAGAGCTGCTCCAAGAACAGGAAGCAGAATGATTTATTCCCAAAGAGGGTATCTGAGAGCACACCTCCAAGAGGATGGGGGCCTTAGCCTTTTGGCACTAGAGTCTCAGAGTCCCAGCGAGACCAGCAATCTCATCTAAGCCCACACTGGACCTGGCTCTCTTCTACCCACAAACCCAGTTTAAGAGCTAAGTCTGGAAATTTTATTTGGAACTGTTTGGAGCCAGTTAACCTACCTCCAGAACTTCCTGCAGCAAAGACATGGCACAATTAACTCAGAGTAAAGCTCAGGGAAGGATGGGTAGAAAAGGAGTAACTGCCACCTTCAGCAAACCCTTCACTTCCCAGTGTGTGTGTCCTCCTGCCAATCTGGAAGGTTTCAGGCAATCGCACAGTACTCCTGAGACCATGCTGCTTATTCAGCATCATCGACAGGAATCTACAGAAGGCAGTTTGACTGTCAGCTTTGTGCACGTACATTCTAGCCACTTTTACAGGTGGAAACTGAAATTCAGACGTGACTAATTTGATGATGAAGAAACCAAGATCTGGAGCACCTGGGTGGCTCAGGTCATGATCTCAGGGTCCTGGGATCAAGCCCTGCATCGGGCTCTCGCTATGTGGAGTCTCCTTCTCCCTCTCCCTCTTGCTCTGCCCCTCCACCCCCCTCATGTGCACTCACTCTCTCTCAAATAAATAAAATCTAAAATGATGAAAGAAGCCGCAGCCAAGATCTGACTCTCGGTTTCCTGCTTACTGCCCAACTGCATTCTGACAGAACAACTATTCACAGAAGAACGAAACCTGAAGACAACAGGTGAAGCAGCAGAGGGACTGGAGTCTTTGCATCGCTGCTTTCTCCCCTTGCATAGTTTTATAACCATATTGTCACGGTACGCTGTTTTGGAACACATTTACCAAACATATAAAGACAAATACAAATGCTTTCCTACTTCCTCCTGCAACTGTTCAGCTTTCTCATATGCCTTCTCTTCAAACAGTCCACTGCCTTAACAAAGCCCATTCCAGTTCCAAAGAGATTGTTCAGAGTGCAGGTGACGGTGGGCTCCACAGACATGAGGCTTCCTCCTCCTTAGAAAACAGTAGTTTTCTAGTTTAACTAGTGGATGGTTAAGAGTCCTTGGACCATGGGGCTTGATTCCTAGCTTCATCAGTTAATGGCATCATGATCTCAGAAAAGTTACTCAACTTCTCTCAGTCTCAGTTTTGCCATTTGTAAAACAGGGATAAGAGAATCTACTCCATGGGGCCGTTGAGGTGGGTAAAGGACATGCACTAAATGAAGCTTAAGTACGCAGCATTTATAATCACCTTGCCTGGTTTGACAAATGGTTCTCCATCACCTCCCACCACACAGCCTAATTTGTGTGCTGAGACTCCCAAGCAGAACTTGGATCCTTATGTCGAGGGCACAGACTGAAATATCAACGGCCACAAACACAAATCCCAACCTCAACTCACACTGGCAGCCAATCTGATGAGTGGCATTGAGCAGACGGACACAAGGGGCTGTTTTATTTAAGGAAATGTAGATCTTCCTCTCCACTGAATTTCCCCTGCAGAAACCTGATCGGAAGATAAAAAGCGTTAGAAAAAATTGAGAGACGTTGGCACTATCACGTCATTCACTCTTTGTGTGGCTTGGGTATCATACTTTCTAAAATGAGACTAATAGCAATTCTTCTCACTGCTGGACACATTACTGGACTGGACAAATGCACCCAGCTAGGTGCCACAAAGAGGTATTACAAATTTCACTTAAAGCAACTTACATCAAAACTAAAAGAAAGAAAACATTTCCTAAAGGAAAAGCATGTAACCTCGGATGTACCTGCTTCTGGTTGCATGGGTGAGTACACTTCTGCTTCCTACCTTGTATATATGTATCTACCTAGTTAATAAAAGGGTGCCAGTCTAAGAATAGAGATTACAGTAAAAAGTCTTTGGGACATTCTTCCAGGAATCTGAACAGAATTGGGAGAAACCTTTTGCCACAGATCTGTCAGTCTAACATCCTTAGGTCATTTGTGTGTGGCTACAGTGTGGGATGACTATAGTTTCTCCTTGGAAATCTTGAATGACAACATGAATTTGGGGGAAGGAATGGTCATTTATCCAGCCATGTTTGCATTTTAGGGCTTGACCAACTAGAAAGACCCGTACCAGGACATAAATGCGTGTAAGCAAACACTTCTATGCACTGTAAATGCCTCGAGTTCCTTGAATCATTATTCCACAGTCTGAACAGCTGACTGTCCACAGCCCACTTTGTCTCACTTCACTGATAAGACAAACTGAGGCAAAGTACAGGGGCGCGGGTTTATGGTGGAATCAACAGAGGAAGGAACGAGGAATCTACTTTCTGAAGCGCCGCACTGCACCCGCAGGACGAGGCCGCTTTCATCTTAAACAGTCTACACGCACTGGCAAGAAGTGGAACTGACACCTGTCTTTTCTGACAAGTGGGTGGGGTGGCTGGGGCCCTGGGGAAAACGAGGCATCCGGACAAAGTGGGCGGGTCAGGCTGGACGTCCAGGAAGAGGCCCGGAGGAGGAAATGGGGAGACACGATGTGCCGCGGGGGAGAAGGGACCCTCAAGTCAAGTCCTGACAAAAGGAGGAACTTCTGTCGCGGGAACGAAAGAGAAAGAGGATTTACAGGGTGCGGGGACAGAGGGGCAGAGGGGACCAGAAGGAGGACGGCACCGCTCGCGGCCCGGCCGATCCGGACGGTTCTCCTGACACACCGGAGCTCACGGGCGGGGGAGGCCTCACCTGTCAGCAGGACGCAGAAAGACACAAGACGAAGAAGACTCCGACTCCCTGGGTCGGCCACAGAGCCGCCCCCAGCCGTAGCCATCTTGCCTCTCGGCTGAGCGGAAGCTTCCCCTCCCCTCCTCTCCGTCAGTGGGTTCTCTAGGCCAACACTGGTGCCGTCTCTGTGGTCGGGGTGGGGGGGGCTCCTGGGACCGGAAGTTCGTGTCCGGGGAGCTTCCGGGAGGTGCAGCGGGGCGGCGCTGACGTGGAGGGAGCCGAAGGGCAGTAGGGAGTGGCGGGGCTCGGATCTGCACCTCGGAGCCGTAGGCCTGAAGGATGCTAACCAAATTCGAGACCAAGAGCGCGCGGGTCAAAGGTAGTGGGGAAAACCGGGGGGAGCTCGGGGACTGGGTGTGGGCGCGGCGCTGTCGCGGGGGGCGAGGGAGGCCGAGTGGGGCCCACCGAGGGAGCCCGGAGGAAGAGGGGAGGAGGGCGGGTCGGCCTGGAGGCGGTTCTGCAGCCCTCTCTTCTCCGGAGCGCCCTCGGGGTATGATTGACCTGTGGCGGTTCCCGCACCGCAGGAGGCCCCGTAGGCCTGCTCCCACTGCCTTCCGTCCCCTCTTCTCCGGGGCCACTGCTCGCGACTTTGCTCCCGTCCCAGGGTCCTGTGAGCTGTGGGCTTTTTGATGACCGTGTTGTACGGAGTGACCCTGGGGTCGTCTCGACCCTTGCCATTCGCATCTAAATCTAGCATTTTCGGAGATGAGTACCGGCTACCTCTCTGGAGGAGGCGTTGGCTGCGCCTTAGCAGCGTCCAGTGCCTCCATTGGGCGATACTTCCTACCTGCAAGTAGGACACTGAGGCCCATAATCCCAGCAAAGTCTGAGCTTGGTGAGGTTGCCAGATAATGTACTGGACGCCTAGTTAAATTTGAATTTCAGCTAAACAACGAAATAATTTTCAAGTATTGTTCGCTTTTTATCTGAAGTTAAGATTTAACGGGGCATCTTCATTCTTATTTCCTAAATATGGCAACTCCAAAGCTTGAGTATCAGTGGGCGGAGGTGGAGGGCAAATGACTGAAACAGCAGTAGTCCTCTCCTACAATGTTCGAATGGGAAGGGCAGAGAAGTGAGCAGTCTCTTGAGACTTTGAAAAATATGTATACATATATCTTGAATATTTAGTAAGATGCATTAGGACAAGGTGTTTGGGAACTTGGTGTTTGGAGTCACATGTGCTTTGCTTTGGAATCTGAAACATCCCCTAACAAGCTGTATGATCTTGGGCAACTTACTTAAGGTTTCTAAAGCTCTACTTTCTCATCCCTAAAATGCAAATATTAGCATTCTCTTTAGAGAGAATTAGAATGAGATTAGAATGTATTAGAATGCTTATTACAGTGCCTGGTGTAGACTCAGCTCAAAAACTGGAGGCCATTGTTCATGTGGGAATAGATTCTGAGCAGTTTCTAAGTCTTGTGTGAGTCTTGATGGAATTTATGGATGGCTGAAATGGGTCTTCGTGATCTTTGAACTTTTTCTTCTCCTGATTTCTCACTGGGCAGTAGAGAAGGAAAGTGGGGAAAAAAAGATGTTAGAATATATGAGAGTTACTGGCTATTAATATTACTACATATCATAAAGGAAAAAAATAAACAACTTTTAATGGGAAAATAGACAACTTGGAGAAGTGTAAATGTTCAGTAAATAAATGAAAATATTCCCCAGCTCACTAATAAAGAAATGTAAAAAAAAAAAAAAAAAAAAAAAAAAAAAAAAAAAAANAAAAAGAAAAAGGGATTCCTGGGTGGCTCAGTTTATCTGCCTTCAACTTGGGTCATGATCCCAGGGCCCTGGGATTGAATCCTACCATGGGCTCCTTGCTCAATGGGGAGCCTGCTTCTCCTTCTGCCTGCTGCTCCTCCTGCTTGTGCGTATGCAAGTTCTCTCTCTCTCTCTGACAAATAAATTTTAAAAAAATCTTATAGTTAAATATCCTTTTTTAAAAATTTTAGATTAGTAAAACAAACAAAACAACAAAAAACCAATAACATCTGTGTTGAGTGATGTGTGCAAAATTGGTATCTTCAGAAACCTGATGAGACTGTATATCCCTAGTCTTTTTGCGATCGGATAGTTTCTGTGAAAGTGTTAAATGCATGTACCCTGTTCCTGAGCAATCCTACTTGCAGGTCTTTAGCCTAAAGCGGTAATAATGCAAATGGGTTAGATTATGTGTAGAAGTATTTTCTTTAAGCTCTATTTTCTGATAGATGAAAGTTAGGGAAAAAAACTTAAATGCGCATCACTGGAATAATTTTAAAATTTGGTACATTTTTATTTTGCTGTTGTTAAAAAGAATGAGGTTGTGTTTATATGAACTTAATGAGATCTGTGGTATGTAGCTAAGCGAGAAAAGAAGTTTGTGTAACATATTTCCATTTTTGTAAAATGGTATGGTCTGCATTACAAATCTGAAAGGATATACTCCAGACTGTTAGCAGTCATTACTTCTGTGGACTTCCATTTCCAGTCATGATGGAGTAACAGAGACCAGAGTTACCTTTCCACCTTAAAACAGCTGCACAACTGAACAAAATGTGTGAAACAAAGGTTTTCAGACACTGGATGAAAGGCAGTGCAGGAGAGTGATTCTTGTGAGAGGGGAAATAAATGACGTGAGTCCTAGGATTGTTTCAGCACATACTACCTGGAGAGTTTCCAGGCCACCGTATAGGGAAGGGCGAAGAGCTCTGTGGTCTCACTGAAGACAGGTAGAATTTGCGTGACAAAATACCAGAGGGAGCTGCACAGGGAACACTGGCGTTCTGCAGGGGATGCTGTCAGACCTTTATCTGAGTCCTAATCTGCATATGCGTGTGAGAGAATGACCTAGAGCTTGGGAAAGAACCTCTAGAGAGAAGGCAGATAATCCCTGGAGCTCACCTAGAACTGGGAATAGTTTTGTGTTCCTACTAGCCAGCATGGAAAGGCCTCCTAATACCGCAGGCATCATCTCGAGACCTCACGTGCTACCTCCTTAGTAGTGGTGCCAAATTAGATCTAGACTAAAGGCTGTTGTGGGCCCACACTAACAAAACTAAAAGCCAACTTCAAAACAAGTAACCTCACAACATCCTAAAACAAAGTCTGGCAATATTTAAAGGAATGTAACAAAATCCAGCACCTAACGACATAAAATTCAAAATGTCTGGCATTCAGTGAATGAGTGTGTGAACCTGGGATTAATTTAGCTCTTTGTTTTTCTTATCTGAATTGACAGGGTGGCATTGTGGGCCATACTTAGCTAATTGGATCATTCCTTGTTTGTTTTTTCACCCCTAGGGCTTAGTTTTCACCCCAAAAGACCCTGGATCCTGACCAGTTTACACAATGGGGTCATCCAGTTATGGGACTATCGGATGTGTACCCTTATTGACAAGTTTGATGAACATGATGGTAAGATAACACTTTCTAGGAGGAAATTAAAGAGAGATAAGTATTTATTGTCTTCTGGAATAGTTTGAGCTTTCTTTAGGATTAAAGAATATGGAAGGGCTGGATCCTGAATAAGAATCACCTTAGAGATCAGGAAGTACAGCTTGCTTTAATATATGTTGCCTGCTTTCTTCCCCAGGTCCAGTACGAGGCATTGATTTCCATAAGCAGCAGCCATTGTTTGTCTCTGGAGGAGATGACTATAAGATTAAGGTACAAAGCATTTGTTGTGATAAAGGATAGGATTTGGGGTTTGGCAGCTGTGGAAGGGACCAAAAACAGGACATTGCAATCATGTAGAGCTCAGGCTTCTGATGTTATCAGGGACACTTATCCAGCAAACATTTATTGAACACTTACTGTATACTAGACACTGTTTTATTTTTTGGGGAATTCAAAAATAAATAAGAAATGATCTCTGTTGTCAAGGAGCTTTTATTCTCATGGAGGAGATACATCTCCCCAAAATAATAGCATGTACAGTCTGCCGAGTGATACAGCAGAGAGAGAAGGACAGTCCAGGTCAAAGACAGAAAGACATGACACAGCTGGATACATCTGAGAAATGTAATTAGTTTTGTGTGAATAAACTTTGGAGAAAAGGTGAGAGAAGGGCCAGAAGATGAGAGGGGCCAGGTCATGGAGTACTTACTGCAGTGCTCAGATAACAGGGAGCCATTACAAGGGCTTAAATAGAGGAGTGACATCAGATTCACTTTTTTTTTTCCTCTTAAAGATAACTTGGGTGGCATAGAGAAAGGATTGGATGACGTGGGAAGCCTGGATGCAGAGGTGCCGGTTAGGAGACTGTCGCGTAAGCCCAGCTGGTAGATGAGCCGGGCCTGACCAGGCGGTAGCGTTTCAGAATGGAGGCAGAGATGGAATTGAGAGCTTCGGGAAGGGCATCAGTGAGTCTGCTGGAGGGATGGTAAAGGGGAAACAAATGAGGTGACATTTATCGCAGGCTTCCAGCCTAGGTCACTGGGTGCCATTCACAGGGAAAGGATAAACGGGGAGGTGCAGCTTTCTGGAGTGCTGGAGGAGGATGGTGTCTTGGTCTCTTGGGGCTACTAGAACAAAGTACCACAGCCTGGGTGGCTTATGAACGACAGAAGCTTACTTCTCACAGTTTCAGAGGCTGCAAGTCCAAGATTAGGGTACCAGCACAGTCGGCTTCTGGTGAGGTTCCTCTTCTAGGCTGCAGACGCTGCCTTCTCTCCGTGTGTCTTCACATGGTGGAGGGGTGAGGGATCTCCGCAGAGTCTCTCTTACAAGGACACTGATCCCGTTCAGGAGGGCTTCACCCTCATGACTTAAGCACCCCTCAGAGGCCCCACCTCCTAATGCCTTCAGTTGGGCATTAGGATTTCAACGTATGAATTTGGGGGAGGACACAAACATTCAGTCCATAGCAGATGGGTCTTGACACTGATGAGTTTGAGGTACCTAAGGGGCAGTCTGTGGAGATGTGTCTGCACTGGAGTTGTATTTGGAAGTTGTCCTCGTGAGGAAGGGAGCCGAAGCGGAGGTGGTAGAGGTGTCCCTCTGGGATTATGTTGAATGAGAAGAGACGCTGTCATTTAAGAGCTAGAGGATGTAGAGTTAATATAGGAAAGAATGATTTTAGAGGTTGGAAATTAACCAAGGGGAAGGAGCAGAAGCCTATTGGATGCCAAGGAAGGAGAGAATTTGGGGAGGGAGAAAGTGGTCAGAATAAGATAAGGACCAAGTAACCTTTAGATTGCTTCCTTAGGAAGATATTAGTGATTCTAGCACCTTAACAGAAAGTGAGGAAACAGTATAGGCAACTCTTAGAAGAAGCTTGACTGATAAAGGCAAAACTGGCACCAGAGGCTTTGAACTGCAAAATAAATAAATAAACAAACAAACAAATAAATAAATAATTTCTCTTCTACAAGTTTTTTTCATTAAGCACGTGTATCCAAAGTGGTGAAATTTACTTCATAAAAAAGATAACTTATTTTTTTCAGAAGCTAGCTCAGAACATTATGTTTTTGTTTTTGTTTGAAGATTTTTTATTTATTTGACAGAGATAGAGACAGCCAGCGAGATAGGGAACACAAGCAGGGGGAGCGGGAGAGGAAGAAGCAGGCTTATATTGGAGGAGCCTGATGTGGGGCTCGATCCCAGAACGCTGGGATCACGCCCTGAGCCGAAGGCAGATGCTTAACCGCTGTGCCACCCAGGCGCCCCAGAACATTATGTTTTTGATTACACAGCATAACTGAGGTGACAGGCATGACAAGTGACGGCTGCCCACAGAGAACAGAGGCCTTGGAACTATAGTAAGAACAGTTTTCTGTTTTTTAGATTTTGGCACCACATCCTGGGTGCGGCTTGTGGAAGCTCAAACCACCTGATAGGCCTCAAAAGCTCCTAGGGATATCACTTTTATAATATTTTTAGTAAAGTAATTGTCATTTATATTGATGACCATTGACTATCAAGAATGGCTAACTTGTGTTCCTTATAATCTGTTTAAGAAAGGAAGGATTGGGTGACATTTAAGAAAAAAGATTTTTTCCCTAAATCACTAATATTTTATAAAAAGGTTTATTTTCCATTTATATGAAATGTCCAGGTGGGCAAATCAGTAGAGATAGACAGTAGATGAGTGGTTGTCTGAGGCTGGCGAGGTTGGAAGGAAGTGGGGAGTCACAGTTGTTGGGTATAGTTTTGGGGGGGGTGATAACAATGTTCTAAAATTGGTGGTGCTGGTGGTTGCACAGCTCTGAATGTACTAAAAACATTGAATTCTATGTCTTTTAGTGGGTAAGTTCTTTGGGATTTGAATTCTATTTCAGTAAAGCCATCAAATAAAGGAATTAGCTAGCTGGCGGGTGTGCGGTGTTATCACAGGAAGCCACAGCTGGCCAGAGTCTGAAAACCTGTAGGTCTTGACGGGTGCACAGTTCTGGGGTTTGGTAGAGGACTGTAAAGGAGTCAAGATAGTTTGAAGCTGGAAATGTGGAAGTTTAAAACACTGAACTCTGTGAGGGGGCTGGAGGTTAAAGAATGTTATTTATGGTAGGATCTAATTTTTGTGTGACACTCAAACTTCATTGTGTACATGAATTTTATTTATAGATAATTCAGCAGGTGGCAGTGAAAGTATCTATTCTCACGTTTCACTTTCATGTTTCGTGTTGTTTACCTTTTCTCATTTCTGCACGTACCTGTTGAGGACCTCCTAAGTGTTAGCCGCTGTGTTAGGTGCTAGGGGTATAGTGTTGAGCGTGGTGGACGAGGACCCCGCCTTCAGGGAGCTTGCCTTCTTGTTTGGACTAGCATACTTTCAGGTTGTTTGAATTTGTTACAGGAAACGGTATTACCTTCTGTAATTTACAAAAGAAGATTAAAATTTTTTTACGTAAGAAAGAAATGGTAACTCGGCCTGGGGGTAGATTATAAAAAAATTTTAAATGTTAAAATGTTTTAAAAAAGCCAACTGAGCTCCTAATTTTGCACTTTTGGGAGGTTTTCTGGATGGGAGTGTATGCTTACGTTTCTGGTCCTGGTTTAGTGTCTTCCTTAGTTATGTTTATTGATACCTGGTACTTTGGTAGTGAGCTCAACTGTATATCTCAATATGATGTTTTTCTGCTTAGCTCACCGGAACTGAGCAAGGTAGTATTTTCCATAGTGATGAATTAAAGTCTGTCTGCCGAGTACAGACCATGAATGTATGGGCGTCATTTGCCACCAAGTTAGCAGTCTAAGAGAAGATGATGCCGCATGTTATATTATATGCTATATGTTATATATGTTATGTTTCCTTCAGAGTCATGGTATCTGTCCTGCTTCTTTTCATCCTGAGTTAAGGTAGTAGGTCACGCACCAGGGGGTCAGTGTTCAACCTAAGAACACAGTTCTACTGCATACTACAGTGGAAAGAAGAGTTAAGCCCCAGATAAACCTCTTGTCTCATGTTTTTAAATAGAGATGGTTTCTCCCCCAAAGAAAGGAAAAACCTTTCCATAATTGTCCCTAGCCTTGCCTTTTTCCCCTCTTCTTGTGTTTAGCTGACCTACATTTTCATCTTTGCTCTTTTTACCTCCAATCTTAAACAAGTCTTAAACAAGACTTCCTATCAAGGTTCCTACTTATTTAGAAATTCCAAAATATAAACCGAATGTATTTCTTGAGAAACCTGAACCTCTTTGAGTCTCAAGACCCTGATGTCCTTTTGCTTAGTTGGGTTTCTCTTCGCAGGTGTGGAATTACAAGCTTCGGCGCTGTCTCTTCACATTGCTTGGGCATTTAGACTACATTCGCACCACGTTTTTCCATCACGTAAGTAGCGATGCTGGCTCTGGTTGCAGAGCGTTTTTCAGTTTCTCTCTGGGAATCTTCTGCTTGCTTCTCCAAAACCCATGCTTTGATAACAATTATTGGAGTTCTTGGAGTGGCTCTTCTAGAATCTGTGTGGTGTTGACCTTTCTGCTTTTTTCCTTCTGCAAAAGGAAGCACTTAGGGTTATATGGAATTTAATTTATTTGTATTCAGTGGGCTGTATAAGGAAGGCATTGATTCTCTATAGGGAAAAGTAGAGATTTGATTTCAGGTTTGCTGAGCTAGTGAACAAAAGATTGCAGACTAATCCTATGCGGGGTGTTTTTAAGTAGGTGTGTCTGGAGGGAGGTCAAGGTTAGATGCCATTTTGATGAGCTAAGAAATGTTTTGAAACATTAACAATCAAGTGCTTCTATCCTAGGATTTTAGGGTACAGTAGAGGCTGTTCCTTTCGCCAGGCTTTCTACCTCCTTTGATCTGTCAGGTATCCTAGAAGACACAGTTAAACGTAGATTAGAGACTCCCAGCCTCTTAACCAGTCTCAACCTGGCTGGATCTTTCTATAATTCTATGTTATTAGATTTAATTTCTTTTTCCTGACTAAGTCTCTTGAATTAAGTTAGAATATACTGAAATAAACAAGAGTTTCCTGGCTAAGTATAATTTATTTCTTTTTGTAAGATTTAAAAAAATTTAGAATGATTGCAAAAATTATAGCAAAAACATTTGAGAATTTTCACCAAAGAGGTGAAAGATCTGTACTCTAAAAACTATAAAACGCTGATGAATGAAATTGGAGATGACACAAAGAAATGGAAAGACATTCCATGCTCATGGTTTGGAAGAACAAATATTGTTAAAATGTCTATACTCCCCAAAACAATCTACAGATTTAATGCAATCCTTATCAAAATACCAACAGCATTTTTCACAGAACTAGAACAAACAATCCTAAAATTTGTATGGAACCACGGAAGACTCCCGAATAGCCAAAGCAGTCTTGAAAAAGAAAAACAAAATTGGAGGGATCACAATTTCAGACTTTAAGTTATATTATAAAGCCGTAGTAATCAAAACTGTATGGTACTGACATAAAAATAGACACATAGATCATTGGAACAGAATAGAGAGCCCAGAAGTAAACCCACAATTTTATGATCAATTAATTTTAAATAAAGGAGGACTGAATATACAATGGGACAGTCTCTTCAACAAATGGTGTTGAAAAAACGGACAGCTACATGCAGAAGAATGAAGCTGGACCACTTTCTTTCACAATACACAAAAATAAACTCAGAATGGTTTAAAGACCTAAATATGAGACCTGAAACCTTAAAAATCCTAGAGGAGTGTCTGGGTGGCTCAGTCAGGTAAGCGGCTGACTCTTGATCTCAGCTCAGGTCTTGATCTCACACTGGGCGTGGAGCTTACTTTAAAAAAAAAAAATCCTTGAAGAGAGTATAGGCAGTAATTTCTTAGACATTGGCCGTAGCAACATTTTTCAAGATAATGTCTCCTGAGGCAAGGGAAATAAAAGCAAAAATAAACTGTTGGGATTACATCAAAATGAAAGGCTTCTGTATAGCAAAGGAAACAGTCAACAAAACTAAAAGGCAACCTATGGAATGGGAGAAGATAGTAAATGACATACACCATAAAGGTTTAGTATCCAAAATATATAAAGAACTTAAAAAACTTAATACCCAGGAGTGCCTGTGGCTCAGTCAGTTAAGCATCTGACACTTGATCTCAGGGTTGTGAATTCAAGCCCTGTGTTGGGCTCCATGCTGATGGTGGAGCCTACTTAAACAAAACAGCAACAAAAAACTTAACACCCAAAACCAAATAATCCAGTTAAGAAATGGGCAGGAGCCATGACCAGATATTTCTCCAAAGAAGATATGCAAATGGCCAACAGACACCCAAAAAGATGTTCATCATCACTCAGCATCAAAGGATACAAATCAAAGCTACAGTAGGTATCACCTCACACCTGTCAGAATGGCTAAAATCAACAACAAAAGAAACGACAGGTGTTGGCGAGGATGGAGAAAGGGGAACTCTCCTGCACTGTTGGTGGGAATGCAAACTGGTGCAGCCGCTCTGGAAAACAATAAGGAGGTTCCTCAAAAAAATAAAAATAGAGCTACCCTATGACCCAGTAATCAGATTACTGGATACTTACCCCCAAAATAAAAAAACACTAATTTGGATGGATACATGCAGCCCTATGTTTATTGCCACATTAAATGCAATAGCCAAATATGGAAGCAACCTAAGTGTCCATTAATGGATGAATGGATAAGGAAGTGTGTGGAATGTTCAGTCTTTAAAAAGAATGAAATCATGACATTTACAGTGACAGGGATGGTACTAGAGAGTGTAATGCTAAGCAGAATAAGAGAAGTGCAAATACCATATTTTCTCATTCATGTGGAATTTAAGAAGTACAACAAATGAGCGAAGGAAAAAAAAAAAAAAGAGACAAACCAAGAAACAAACTCTTAACTCTAGAGAACAAGCTGATGGTTACCAGAGGGGAGGTGGGTGGGGGGATAGGTGAAATAGGGGATGGGGATTAATGAGTACACTTGCCATGATGAAAAAGAAAATTCTCAGAGCCGGTGCACGCCTTGCTGTGAGCTCGTGGCTGGTGTTGATGAGGCCGTCCTGCTGGCACTTAATCCTGGAGGACTACTTCACTTTGTGAGAAATCTCTCAATGCACAAAACAAGATGGAGGAAATACATTGTATTAAGGCCGCTCTCTAAGTCCTTTCATCCTACATTTTTACCTGCAGCACTACTGGGACTTTGAAGAAATCAAGTGCAGTGTAAGACCCTGTGGTGTTTGCTTTTATTTTAAGTCTAGAGTGATTGGAGGAGGAAGTGGCCTTTGTGAATGGAATGCTGAGCTGCCCAAATGGTTTTAGGTACCTCTTCCACGGTTCTCAACCACGGGGGATTTTGCCCCCCAGAGGACGTGGTGGTGTCCAGACACATTTTTGTTGTCACGGCCTAGGGAATGATGGCTGCTGACCTCTGGTGCACAGACTCCACGTGTGTGGCTAAGCATCCCGCCACGTGCAGGACGGCCCCTTAGAGAATCATTCGACCCAAAAATGTTGGTAATAACCCCATTTTATGGATGGAAGAAACTGTTAAGTAAGTAATAGAAATAGATGTGATTAATTAAAAAAAAAGAAAACCATTTGAGAATGATAACTGCTCGATGAGATGGTCTGTGAAGCAGGGATTGTTTGTCCTCGGCGTGAGGGATATGTTGAAGACCTGCCTAGAACCAGTTGCCGTCCAGTTGGAAAGTTAGAAAAACTTTCTTCTATTTTTTTGGTTCAATAAGTATACGTGTGCCTTGTACTTAATAAGATTTACATACAAAATCTTACTAAGTGAAGATACAACTGTGAATAAGAAATACCTTCTTTTCTCAATGAGCTTACAGACTCTAAAAGAGCTAAATTGTTTTTCCATGTTGTTTGCTGCTTTGGTTCCTGAGATGGGAATTTTTTGAGACTGGATGGTCTGACAACGAGTCAGACCATAAAACAGTGTTCTAATCCTAGAGTGAAAGAGAGAAGATCCTTTCATAGGATCTTAACTTACAGGACTAGCTGTGTATAAGTAGAAATACATGTTTGCACACACATACACGTAAAAGTATGATATATATTCTTTGCCTCTCAGAATCCTCTATGCCGTTGTCCGGCTTCCGTGCCGAAATCTCCAGGTGAAAGTGCCAGTGTTGCAAAAGTTGGTAGAGTGGTGGGGAGGAGAGAGTGAGGCTGTGACTCAGAAGCTATGGTCCCTTTGCCTAGCAAAGGGCAAAGAGATGCCCAGCAGTGTGGGGGGGCGGTTCCTGCAAGGAGAGGAATGGTTACAGAGCCCGAAAGAACACATTTGTTTAGTGTTGAAACCCTTTTTCTGGGTTGTCTTTCAGGAATATCCCTGGATCCTGAGCGCCTCAGATGACCAGACCATCCGAGTGTGGAACTGGCAGTCTAGAACCTGTGTCTGGTAAAGCAGGAGATGCGGCTCTGAGAGAGGCTCTGTCCTGCCTTGTGTTTGCATAATGAGCTTCCCTTCAGAGCAGTCCTTTCCCTTCCCTAGTGGGCCCTGCCTGCTGATTAATTACTGATTGTATTTGTAAGATGCTTTTATATACAAAATGATAAATATAGAGGCAATCTTATTAGTAATATGTCAATCTGGATTTTCTGATCATTTCTTGCCAGGGAAGGGAGGTCCTATCATTAACCTTTCAGAACAAAACTTTTAGCTGGTTTTCAGTTCTGTTCCTGTGAAACCTGAGTCAGGGTCTAGACCTCCATCCTCTTTTGTGTTCAGGTCTTGAGCTTTCCACGAAGACGTAAGGACCGTTGAAAATGATGCCATTTAGGAGGGATATCCCTTCAAAATCTAACTGGTAGTTTCCAGCATAAATTACTAAGATTCCATTTATTTTGATATATGAATGTTTTTAATATGAGAGGAGAGCTGTGCAATCTCATGTCTCCTGAAATGAGCAATATTTGAATGCTGAAGCATCAGAGGAAAGAAGGGGACTGTTGTTAAAACAGCTCACCTTGCTTATTGTTACTAGTTCAGAATTGTTAGGATGACTTGCCTTTGCCTCCAAAAAGAATACTTGGGTCTGTTATCTGTTAAAAATGGAAAGTGGTATTTAGTGTGTAGGAGTCTGTTGAGTCCTGCCTCTAATCTGGTATTGTCTTTCTTTTTTCTTCTTGCAGTGTGTTAACGGGACACAACCATTATGTAATGTGTGCTCAGTTTCACCCCTCAGAAGACCTGGTTGTGTCAGCCAGCCTGGACCAGACTGTGCGTGTTTGGGATATTTCTGGTGAGCTGCCCAAGTTCAGGGGACAGCCTAATCATGTCTGGCGCAAAACTGCAATTGCTTAAAATAGTGAGGGTAGTTAGCTTAGAACAGGAAAAGTTAGAATATTCTGTTCTCGTGTAATAGCATCTCTGCTTATGAGGGTATTCAATCTGCTTTTGATGGTTTTTCATGTTAGCGGTATTCCTGAGAAAAGTGGCTGCCCTAGAAAGTGTTTTTAACTTGAAGAAAATTTCACTTTGTAGTTAGAAGAGTTTGAAGTTAAAATTTAGATACTGGTATGTAGTATGATATATAAACTATATACTTGGGAGTATTTGATTAAAATCATGCCTTCCAGTAAAGTTAAACAAGAAATAACATCTTCCACCAAAACGAACTTTAGGAATAGATCAATGCAGGGAAACAGGACTCTAGTATCCTGGGACCTCGTTTAGAAATAGGGAATATCCCTCCATTTCTTCTAACGTAGGGAACACAGGGGAGAGTGGGGTTTTTATGTCCAGAACACCTTTCAGTGGGCAGACTTCTAGAAATTAAAATGACCAGAAATTAAAATAGATTTGTAGATTTTGGATAGTTGGGATAGTCCCTCCTTTCACCATTTATGTATCTTGATTGGGGATAAGGGTTTAAATGTTTAGTGCTACGTAGAGGAAATGTGAGAAGTTGCTAAGTCGAGAGTGTAAATGCGGGGAGAGGATGGCTCCTGTGAGGTGGGCAGGCCGGCAGGCTGGCTGGCTGGCTGGCTGGCAGTGCTTCGGGGACAGTTGGAATATGGAAAAGGAACTCTAGATGCTGTGGTTCCCTGCCCAGTAAAATTTACTTATCACTTGCTGAATTGTCTCTCTTTGTTTGTTGCCTTTGGAATTCTTAGAGATTGGGGTTCTGTGGAAGGTCAGTGGCTAGGCTGCAAAACACTTGTTTTGTTCTATAAAAGGAAGGCCCCCTCAGTGTTCCTTGGCCTGGTTCTTTGTGGTGGTAAAGCCGTCACCCATTGAATCGTGTGGCCAAGGTGGTAGCTTTTCTCAGCTCCCTTGTGACACGGGGGGCTGGAGCAGTGTGGTACTTGTTCTTCTTACAAGCCACGAGTGAATAGCAAGTCAGAAATGGGGATTTCTGGGTGCAGCACTTGGAATGTTGTAATAACAGCTGGTTAAGATTCATGCAGCATAGAAAGCAGCCGGGGGCGGATGAGAACAGTGGGAGAGCAGAACCTTTGGGGGGTTTTTTTGGTTTTTTGTTTTTTAATTTTTCAGCTTTCTAATGTATATGTATTTTGGCAGAGGTCTGAAGAGCTGAAAACGAATTTAGGTGACACAAATGCTCTTATCTATCTCTCCAGCCCCCTTCCCTTCCCAACCACAAGAGGAGTTTTTGACAGAAACTTAGTGTATGTTTTGTGTTGTCTTTAACTCGGGGATGACAGTCTGAGTCCTGTGTCATGACAAACCATTGTGATGACGCTCATCTTAGAATTTCTAGAATTTTCTGTGGTTTTCAGAGGGTCAGGATTAGAAGGGAATGGCATCAACAGGACTGTGTTGGAGATGGGAAAGTTGTACTCTTTTTCCACTAGGGCTCTTGCCATTGCAGTTTTTCGTCAGACTGATGCGGCTTTTTGAAGTACACCCAGATGTGACCAGCCTTGCCGACAGGAGTTGAGCGCAGGCACCATGAGCCTGTGCTTGCTCCTCGCCGCTAGTGCCAGGGAGCTCCCTGTTTCTCTCTCAGTAACCTTGCTGTGGCTTGCCGTGGTGTTTCACTGTGCACACATTCAAAGCCCCTCTCTGTCTCTGGATGCAGGAGCCTGATGGGCTTGGGTCCGGCTCATGCTGTTCCTGCTGATCGGCAGCCGTTCTTTAGACTCGCGTTTCCCAGCCAGAGCTCTGTGACAGACTTGAGCACTACCCAAGTACTTCCAGTGACTGTTTTCTCGCTTCTTACGAGAATGGTGTGTAGCTAAAGCCATTGTAGATCATAAAGAAGTTAATTCGTTGCGTGCGTAAAGGGATGCTTTGGCCATTAGGGCTTAATTCTGAGAAGGGCCTCTTACGGCCGGCTCTGAGGGTGCTGGTCACGTCCCCTGATGCTAGCACCGCAGGTGCCTGGGCCTAGCCACAGCGATTGGGGCAGTTAGGTGGATGGATTCTCACCAATCACCTGAAATGCCCAACGCAAGAAATCCTTTTCTTCACTTTTGTAGGTTGGAGATTATTTTTGCATCAGAATTAAGGACCTTAAATCCGAGAAGAGAGGGAGAGGGTGCGACCCCAGTTGGGGTTTCTACTTGCTTTTGAATGTGTGCAGTGCATGGGTCACTATCTAATATGATTGCAGTCACTGTACTTACTTAGCATATGTGATACTGAGAGTTTTGTGCTGACTTGCTCTACTAATGTGAATGGTCTTTACTGTTTCTAAGTGTTCTTCTCTACTCACAGCTCTCTTGACTTCCAGTAACCCCTTAACCAGAATGAAAGGAGATGCTTTTGTCTTTAACCAAATGGAGCTTTGAGTTAGACTTTTATATTTATTCTTTCCCTTTCTGGAAATCATCATACTCTTTTTAGCAGCGTTATTTTTGCCTGGGTTCAAATAAGTCTGAACCTGAATTAGCTTTCAGGTCTGTTAGGGACCAGAGGTAGTAATTCCGAGAGAGGAAATGTTAGTTCTGAGTCAGAGAATGAATACCCTCACATTTAAAGGACTGTTGAAAATTCTAATTGTTTGGAATGTCTAGCTCTCTGAGCCCAGTATGCAATAAAAAACAGATCTTTAAAGGAAAACCTGTCTTCTTACCTGTCCCATGAGAATTGAGCCCCATGGGGCTTACTTAACCTGAATCTTCTCTGTTAGCCTGGCAAAGTATGTTTAAAAGAGAATATATTTACAATCTAGATATAGAAGATAGGTTACCTTTTTTAGCTTGATCTTCCAAGTAAACTGACAGTTAAATTGTCTTAATGTGCTTACACCTTTGCATGTCAAGCCCATGTAATTCAGGCTTAATCTTTGAAATGACAACTAAAAAAGTATTAATTTGCTGCCAGTTCCTGTCCTTATTCCTCTCTTTTTACTACTTCCCCTGGCCCCCATTGGGAAGCGTGCGTCAAACTGGTCCAGTCTGAGAGTGAACTGCCTTCCCTCTGGATTTGAGTAGCTGCTGTAGAAATTTTCCATCTGTCGTTCAGTTGTAGTGAGTGGCTTGTCAAACGCTCAAGTATTTCTTCTCTGAGTATCTTTTCACTGCCTGTCACTATTCATCTGTCTGTTTTGGCTCTTCCCCCTTTCCTGGATCATGACAGCAAGTGCAGCAAAGGCTTGCATTCTGTCATACGGCTTCCCTTATGATGTGTTTGTTGAAGCTTATTGGAGGTGAAGCTCCTCACAGCTGTCTGTCTCTCTGTCTTCCTTTGAATCTGTTTCATACACCAGACTCATTAGAAGAAGTTGACAGATCCCATTAAACAGATAAGCGAAGTAAGTGAGAAGAGACATTAATGTATTTATGAAGCCTTAAAGAGTGCATTTTTTTTAAGGCATCGGCTTTATTTCTCTCAGCTATTGACTAAATGCTCATCTTGGACAGGGGATGAGATGATTGACACCGTCCGGCCCTTTTAAGCACTTGCCTCCCCAGAGCTGGTGTCTGCGTGCCACTGAAAGAGATTACATTAATACTGTCATTTTAAACTAACAAAGATAAATATAATCATTAAACTTCAATGTTTATATTTTCCAACAGAGGCCAACATTTAGGCTTAAAGTGACTTAGGTTTTATTTTCAATAATGGCTTTTCTTTTCCCCCCAATTATGGATACTTGTTTTTTATTTTATAATTGCCAGTAGTTTGAATTTCCGCTTTCCCCCACAAGTACTTCAAAAGATAGAATTTTAGTCCCAATTCTATTTTCTTATTTGTATATAATTATACCTGCTTGCCTGTCTCAAAGATTGTTAATCAGGATCAAATTAGAGAACATCTGTTAGAGAGTGCTTTGAAAATCATGAAGTGCTTTTCTAATGTAAAGTAGTTGTATCGTTAGCATAGCTTTGGTTGTGAGTGTACCACAGTTTAAGGATAGGTGTAGTTGAGCCCTGAGTTTGGGTCCTGTACAAGTAAGACTCTTCTTATCCTGGTGTCTTTTTTCTGTTGTTTTCAAAGTATGGGCAACTCCTCCCAGTGAAACCAGCCTCCAAAAGGTTTAATGGCAAAATCCACATATTCAGATCTGTAACCAGCCTTTTTAAGAGCTTAAGAGGACAGGACCGTTTTATTTTTATTTATTTATTTATTTATTTTGACCCTAACTAGATTTTATTAGTCATGATCTAAAGGAAAAAAATTACATGGATCTGGCAGTCTTTCTGTAGAGAGTACATTATAAAGTTCTGTTGTGGATAAGGCCATGACGGTTTAAATTATTTTGTTCCCTGCCCCAGAGTCACATAGAAGAGTACACTTTCTGCATAGTTGGACTTTTACGCTCTTCCACCAGACAGCTGTCTGGTGTTTAATAGGCCTTGTTTCCTTAGCTGCTCTGTAACTACCTCATGAGCTGCTGAGAAACTTCCCGTTTGAAAAGCCCAGAGCTGTGACTTCACCAAATGGT
The DNA here is from genome assembly GCF_002007445.2 of Ailuropoda melanoleuca. NCBI lineage: Eukaryota > Metazoa > Chordata > Mammalia > Carnivora > Ursidae > Ailuropoda > Ailuropoda melanoleuca. The sequence continues at coordinate 124,661,127 of NC_048225.1, forward strand.
TTTCCTTTCAAAAGTTTTTGAGATGATGGAAGAAAAGTTGCTACAGTTGTCATAAAGTTGAAAGTGGAAATGGGAGGTTTACCATTTTAAGCCACTTTTCACGAACAGTCAAGACTAGAAATGATCTCAGGTCGACAGCTCTTGAGGTGAGGCTTGCTGAGGAATTGGCCATGTCAGAAATTTGGATTGCCGTCCTCTGAGCGAGGATCCCAGTATCAGGGCTGGTAAGTGTTCAGGGAGGGAGACAGGGGCTACTGGAAGTACTTCAATATCTTGAACATTTTTAGAAGGAGATAGGAGCTCTTGACTTCTTTCTTCAGTCTCTCTAGATTTCTTTTTCCCTTCTTTTTCTTCAACATTAGTCTCTCCCTCCCTGTACCTTCCTGTGCCTCTGTTACTGTGTTCTTTTTGGTAACATTATTTTGTGTCTTCCATCCCACTCCTCAACCCTTCAAAGGTCTAAGGAAAAAAAACTTGTCCCCTGGTGCAGTGGAGTCCGACGTGAGAGGAATAACTGGGGTTGATCTGTTTGGAACGACAGATGCGGTGGTGAAGCACGTGCTGGAGGTACTCATCTTCACAGCCACCGGCTGGGCTGGGCTCTTGTCTGGGAACCGGGGACAGTACGCCACTCGTTTGTTCGTTCCTGCGACAAAGATTTGTGAGGTGCTTAGTAAATGTCGGGCATTGTTTGGAGGCACTGGAAACAGAACAGTCCGTGAGCCAGAAGAAATGAAGCCTCTGTGCCACCTAAGGGAGAGTCACATTAGCTCCTAAACCCAGTGGGGGAGAGGGAGAAAGCTGGCATAGGCTCCATCACTATCCCAGAGCAGAGGCCGTCCACATGCCTCTTGTGAGCGTTGGGATGGGGGTTGGGGTTGTGAGTGAATTGGAGTTATTGAGGACCAGCCATGTGTGAGTAATTCGTGTGCGTGGTGAGAAAATAGAAAAGCATTAGAGAAAGAAACTAGATTTGTAAAAATATCTGATTTAATCCTCACAGCTATCTGCTGAGGTAGATATTAGTAACTTCGTTTTACAGATGAAAAAATTGAGACTCAGAGAAATTGAGCAGTTTACCAAAATCTCCATGTATCTAGTAAATGGAAGAACTAGGATTTGAACTTGGATAGGACTCCAAAACCCAGGGGGGTTTTGCCACAGCATGAAGTCTCTCTGAAACACTGCTGATTTGCACCTACCTTATCTGTGATCGTGTTGTAGTACCGAATACAGCTATATAAATGAAGGAGAAGTTCTTAAACTTTGTGTTCTGATAACCTCTTTATACTCTTAAGACTTACTGAGGACTCCAGAGACTTCTTGTGTATGTGATTTTTATCTTTCATTTTTTACCATATCTGAAATTAAAACTAAGAACTTTTTAAAACATAAAATATATAAGCACACATTCCATTAGCCATCAAAGGAATGACGTCATGTCACGTAGCCTCTGGAAAACTTTATCCTCAGGAGAGAATGAAAGTGAAAAAAGGCAAATCATGTCTTAACATTATTACAAAAATAGTTTTGACCTCGCAGATTTCCTAAAAGGGTATTGGGACTCATCTGAGAGTTTCCCAACCACATTTCCTTGTTAAGTTTTAAAATTGGTTTTTATTCTTGTGATGTTAATAATTAGTTGGGGAAATAATATGTAAGTAGACAACAAAACAAGGCAGTGTATCCCAGATGCAAATGGCACTGAATTTGGGAGTAGAAAGATTTGGGAATTGCCATGAGAACTTGGGTGTAATATTGGATGGGTTGACATGGTAACTCTCATGTTCATATCTTAGAATTGCATAATCCCTTGAGTCTTTTCACAGGAAGAGTAAAAATCAGAGACATTTTTAGTAACCACCAGTGTGGCCCTTTAGTTTGCTTTCAGTAATAGTTATAAAGCCATTTTAGAAGAACCACTGCTTTTTTTCCACAGGGTCATGATCGTGGAGTAAACTGGGCTGCCTTCCACCCCACTATGCCCCTTATTGTATCTGGGGCAGATGACCGTCAAGTGAAGATCTGGCGCATGAACGGTGAGTAGACCAGTGACAGTATCACTGTGTCTAAAAAATCGACTGCTGGCCAGCAAGGTGAAGTAGCCAGGTCTTCTGGACTTAGTGATCCTTTTTCCTACCTTAGGTTCTTAACGCTAATCCTAGGAGCATAAAAATTGACCCGTTCTCTTTTATCCTGTTTGTGAGGCATCCTGATTTTGAGGATTCTGAACATAGTTAAGAGTAAACATTCAGAAAACATTTATTGGGTACCTGCTTTGTACTAATCATTGTTCAAGGCTCTGGAGATACAATGGTGACTAAAACATATGGAACTTACATTTATTCCATCATGACGGCTAGTGACAAGACAGGGTAAGAGGATGAAGAATGATGGAGAAGAGGTGCTGTCATTGGTAGGAGGGTCCGAATGAAAGAACAAAGAAACGTAGAGATTCAGAGACTTAAATGAAAAAATTGCCCTGTTAGAAGTTGCTTATGTAAAGCATTTTGGAGTAGCACCTAGCTTTGGGTTAGAGATGCCATACTTCTAAATCCTGAACTTGTAGTAGTAGAGTTGTCATGATCTAATTCTCTCTGGTCCTTCAGAGTCAAAGGCATGGGAGGTTGACACCTGCCGTGGTCATTACAACAATGTGTCTTGTGCCGTCTTCCATCCTCGCCAAGAGCTGATCCTCAGCAATTCTGAGGACAAGAGTATCCGAGTCTGGGATATGTCCAAGCGGTAAGGGGGCTATGATGGTGTGTGACCCAAGCAAGGGGAAAGCCCCTCCTCTCTCTCATTCTCTCTCCTGAAAGTTAGATTAGACTGCTTCTGTGTGTCTCTCCATCTTCAGCATTTGGAGAAGTCAGATCCAATGTTACGAAAGCTTCGAGGGGCCTGGAGGTCAGCCAGCATTTGCAGATCTCCCATCAAATACATCTTCCATGTGCATTCTTTTTCTCCTCCCAATTTAAGCATGTTCTTAGTATTAGAGAAATAAGAAATATGGAATGAAGGTAGTGTAACAGGAAGTCATGACGAGTAAGGGGAAACTGAAATACCAAAATAGTAGGGTCAGCAGGGTTTCCTCTTACTTTTGGAAGAATTTATCAAGACTCCCTTTACTTAGTATATGTAATTTGCTGTCCCTGCTTTAATCTGTAATCAGTGTACTGGCTTACACTCAGTGTTCAGTGCTCTTGTATGTGACAGGCTGAAGATTACTCGGAAACTAATATTTTCCTTTGTGTACCTTTTGCTTTCTTAGGACTGGTGTTCAGACCTTCCGCAGGGACCACGATCGTTTCTGGGTCCTAGCTGCCCACCCCAATCTGAACCTATTTGCAGCAGGTAAGGGCCATTTCTTCTTTTTCTCTTGTTTAAGTTCAAAGTTTATAAGACATGAGAGTGATTCTCCATTAGCTTTCTCTCCGGCTGATGCATAGCAGGGTGGCGGGGAGAAATAGGATTCTCAGAGAAAGGAGATACTCTCTACTCTCCTTTGCTCTCCCTTACCTTCCTAGAGAACCATTCTTTCAGTGTTCGTTCTCCACCCAGATCCATTTGACAGTAAGGCCCCTTCCCTTTGTTCAGTTAGGAAGCTAATGGCGGACACTCAGGGTTCTCAGATAGAGGCACTGAGGAGCTAGAGGCTGAGTTTCCGTCATCCGTTTAGCAGATACATACTGAGCGTCAGGCTCTACTGGGTGCTGCTGTGAAAGCAGTGCCTCAAGCAGTGTCCCCGACTTGATGGAACTTTTATTTGTAGTGAGGGGAAGAGAGACCATAATAAGTATGTAAAACAACACGTGGAAGATGCTTTGAAGAAAAGTTAAACAAAAGGAAGGGGCGTGGAGAGGGATGCGTGCGGGCGCTGCTGCTTCACGTTGGGTGTTGAGGACAGTGAGGGCTGTGACAAGCCGATGGTGCTATGAGAGGTGCAGTATCGGAGGCCAGGAGGGGCACAGCGAGTCGGGGCTGAGTTGTGGGAGGGAAGAGCAGGCCCCGCTGTGCTGCGCCTTATGGACCAGGGCTAGAGTCAGGATTTTATTCTGAGTGGGTGGAGAGCTGTCGGAAGGTGCTGGGTAGGGAAGTGAACGATCTCATTTATGTGTGGAGAAGCTGACCAGGAGGACAAAGATCGGTTTCTCTGAGAGATGGTTGATGCTAGTAGGGAAAAAACAAAACATTTTTTAAAACAACTGGGAAGGCTTTTTTTTTTTTTTTAAAGATTTTATTTATTTATTTGACAGAGATAGAGACAGCCAGCGAGAGAGGGAACACAAGCAGGGGGAGTGGGAGAGGAAGAAGCAGGCTCATAGCAGAGGAGCCTGATGTGGGGCTCGATACCGTAACGCCGGGATCACGCCCTGAGCCGAAGGCAGACGCTTAACCGCTGTGCCACCCAGGCACCCCTGGGAAGGTTTTAACCTAGCATCCTCATTCAACAAAACCTCTTATGTTCTTGCTATATGCCAGGGACGGGGGAAGGATGGAAAGGATTCTAATTTCTGTCTTCAGGGAGCTCGTGGTGTAGTGGAGCTGGTGGACTTAGACCATGACCGTGCAGGGTGTTAAGTGCTGTACTGAAGGGTTTTTTATTTTTTGTTTTTTTAATTGAGGCATAGTAGACTTGCTGTATCCTCTTAGTTTCAGGTGAACATCATAGTGATGTGATATTTTTATATATTACAAGATAGATAATCCTCATGATTGAGTTTAGTCACCATCTGTCACCACATGAAGTTATTACAACATCATTGACGGTATTCCTTGTGCTGTACATTACATCGCCGTGGCTTACTTATCTTGTAACTGGGTACTTCTACCTCTTGATTCCCTTTCCCTGTTTTGATCACTCTCCACCACTTCCAACCTCTGGTAACTACCAGTTTGTTCTCTATGTCTGTGGTCTGTTTCCATAGTGGTGGTGGTGGTGGTGGTGGTGGTGGTGTTCATTTTTGTTTGTTTTGTTTTTTAGATTCCACATATAAATGAAATCTTATAGTATTTGTCATTCTCTGTTCTGATTTATTTCACTTAGCATAATTCCTATAAGTCCATTTATGTTGTCGTAAATGGCAAGATTCCATTCTTTTTACAGCTAAGTAATATGCCTGTGTGTGTGTGTGTAGAACACATCTTCTTTATCCATTTATCAGCGGACATTTACACTGCTTTCATATCTTGGCTGCTATAGGTAATGTTGTGGTGAACGTGGAAGTGCATGTATCTCTTCAAATTGGTGTTTTCGTTTTCTTCAGATAGATACCCAGTAGTGGAATTGCGGGATCATATGGTATTTCTATTTTTAAGTTTCTGAGAAGTCTCCATACTGTTTTTATAGTGGCTGCAACCAATTTACATTCCCACCAACAGTGCTCAAGGGTTCTCTTTTCTCCACATCCTCCCCAACACTTGTTATTTCTTGTCTTTTTGATTCTAGCTACTCTGACAGGTGTGAGCTGATGTCTCATTGTGGTTTTGATTCGCGTCTCCCTGATGATCAGTGATGTTGAGCATCTTTTCATGTGTCTGTTGGCCATCTCGGTGTCTTTTAAAAATGTCTATTCAAGTCCTCTGCCCATTTTTTAATTGGGTTCTTTGTTGTGCGGCTTTCTTTTTTTATATTGAGTTGTGTTCTTTATATATTTTGGCTATTAAGCCCTTTTTGGATATGTGATTTACAAATATTTTCTCCATTCAGTAGGCTCTTTCATCCCTTTCCTCTTGATGATTGTTTGCTGTGCTGATGCCTTATAGTTTGAAGAAATTCCGTTTGCTTATTTTAGGTAAAATGAAACTTTGTACAAAGTGTTAGGAGAACACAGAGGAGGGTGTGTCCAGATGTGGTGGTATGATCTAGAGGATGAGGAAGGGATTCAGAGATTTATCTGAATAAAGATTCTAAGAACTGTGAGAATTTAGACAAATAAAGGATGCATTTAGGTATCTTGGTTTTTAGCATGCATGTGCAATCCTCGTCCTTGTGTATCTCCTGTTTCCAGCTTGCTTTCTTGCTTGCAGCTAACTCTTTCCTCTTCTCCCTGTGCCCTAGGCCATGATGGTGGCATGATTGTGTTTAAACTCGAACGGGAACGGCCAGCCTATGCTGTTCATGGCAACATGCTACATTACGTCAAGGACCGATTCTTACGTCAGTTGGATTTCAACAGCTCCAAAGACGTAGCTGTGATGCAGTTGCGGAGGTAAATCATACGTGTTCTTCCCTCCAGACGCTCTCATCTGTCACCATGAGGTGATACCCAACCACCTGGACTCTTCTTCCATCAGCATTTTGGATCTCATCTCCTCTCACAGATTGAGTCCCTCTTGTGGAGGCTGCTCAGTTTAAACCCCAAGAGCATGGTGGGCAAGGAGGATGCCATGAGGAGAATGGGAGTTTCCCTACAGAGAATGTTAGGGACCCTGTGCAGAGGAGACCATAACTGCCACAGTCCGCCAGGTCTCTTGCAAACCAGAGTCTCCTTGGTGACAGGCCTTTTTGCCTCTGTTTGGCATTTCTGTAACTCTTCTTTGCTTTCCAGCAAAATGCACACATCTCTAAACTAGAATATATGTCTCTGGAAGGTCTTAACTCTGAAGATACGATAACCTCTGGGATGGCTGGCAAAAAGAACTGTCCTCTTGGAAAGCCAGCTGCATCAGCATGCTGAAACATTCATGGTGGCAAACTCTGGCATGAGGGTTTGATAACCACCCTGCAGCATTACTACAATAAAAAGATGGGTTTATATGAACTCTCCAAGGGACAGGAGAAATGAGCCAGAGATAGAGCACATCATGGAACTCTGTGGTGTCCCCTGCAATTATGTGTAGGAATTTGTACCCAAGAAGAACCAATCCCACTCACTACAGTGAGTGCTAACCCTACCTCCGTTGAATAATTGGGCTTGTTCTAGGGTTTTTTCCTTTTTTAAACTGCTTGTCAGAGCTGAATTAGGGATGTCCCCAAGCCTTAAAGGAAGGAAGAGAGTAGATGCAATATTTATTTTTATTCCTGATTATAAAAGTGATGAGTATATGTGTAAAGACTGGATAAGTAGGAGGTGTGGGAGTAATTCCGTTCTTCCGTCCTTATTCCTCTTCCGTATTTTTTCTTTTTTCCATGTATAACTCCAGTGGTTCCAAGTTTCCGGTGTTCAATATGTCATACAATCCAGCAGAAAACGCAGTCCTACTGTGTACGGTATGTAACCGGTGGAGTCCTCCTAGGACCTTCCCGTTTCCCATAGGTCTCTTTCTCATGCCCTTAGGGAGCCTCTAGCAGCTGCTTAGAAGCCATTTAATGGTCATTTTGAGAGAGCTAACATAGTGAACAGGCTCAAACCAGGTCCGCTCCCGTGATCATAAACACATTAGGGTTTGTGAATTTCTTTTGCATAAGGATGATGATCTCTAAACTTATCGGAGCATCAAATGAATGTGCGAAATCACTACACACATCCTGTATATATCCTATGCAAAGAGGATGCTTATCTTGATTTCTCTGTGTGGGTAAAAATCGTAGAGCTGACTTGGAAGAGGGTTCCTTTCAGTGGACTTGCCCTCAGGGTCAGCAAGTAGCCTCCGCAGGTCTTGCTATATCATTTGGGGGGAAAAAGAAATGACATTCTAGTTTTAGTGCCCTGTTTGCCGAATAAAAAGAATGAAAACCTGTCTTTCCCCATATGACTTCAGGTGTCTAATGCGGTCCTCGCTCAGTATCTAAGAACATTTTTTTCCTGACAGTTGTCTTTACTATCTTTTCTTTGACTTTTTTTCCCTTTAAACAGACTTGAAAGGTGGTGAGTATATGCAGGTAGAGCAGCCAGAATATTGGGGATTTGGTTCGTTCATTTTTGGAGCCAAGAGCAATCCTTGCTTCCTTTCACATACTATCTGCATCTTTGGGGGATACAAAAAATAAAGTGCCGTGAATTCTGAGCTCTTGAGCAACGAGCCTGAGAAGTTTTAGCTGTAGAAACATTCGCTTGCCCTCTGGGTGAAGGGTGAGGAAGGGCTAGCTTCGGATTGTTGTGTGATGGCATGGTTTTCTCTTTCGGGATAAACTGCCTCCTTGGGTTCGTGTCACTCACGATTTGACCTCTCTCTGTCCTCTGCAGAGAGCCAGCAATTTAGAGAACAGTACCTATGACCTGTACACCATCCCCAAGGATGCGGACTCCCAGAACCCTGATGGTAGGTGCGCCCTGTATCTGCGGCCTTTGCACACAGCTCTCCTCTCCCGCGCCGTCCCGCCTCTTTGGGTGTTTCATGTTCCCTCCCCAGGCTACGGCCACATCGCTCATGTCTGTTGGCAGGGGCTGCTGACAGTTGCATCAGAGGCGACCATGGTGTGAAATATTCATGTTCCTCCTCCATTTTATTACTCCAGCTAGATATATATATTTTATAATTTGGTTATTAGAAACTCTCCATTTTCTCTTTCAGCACAGCATGTTATCCTAGTTTATTGTCAGCTGATAGGGCTTTCACCCCGGTAGTTTCATTTATTTAAGAATGTGGTTCCAATCTTGCACTGTCTCATCCTGGGACTAGGGATTTATGCTCTCCCATCCACATCCAGATCCCATGGCTTCCTTTTGCATGTCAAAGAGATGAGGCAGCTCGCAGCCCCACGCCCCACCAGGGATCCTGGGATCCAGCTGAGACCTCTGTCTACCTCTTCCATCACCACCACCCCTCCTTGAGTCCTTCCAGTTTGAATTCGCTGACAGCCTTCTCAGAAGCTCTTTGCAGTCCCCTTCCTCCCATTGCTTTACAGAGGATTTGTTCCTTGGGTCCCCACCCTACTAGCATGCTTTCGTGACACTTCAGACTCCATCAGCAGATCGTGAGAAATCGTTTTTTGGGCTCTGGCCCTGTTGTGGGTGCTACTGTGTCATTAGCGTTCCTAATATGATGCACTCTTTAAAAAAAAGAAAGTGTGCTCCTGGAGAGAAGAGAGGAAACCTGTATGTCTTCGGCATCCGTAAACCAGTCTTCCCTATAAATTAAACAGTGAAGCCATTTCTGACCAAATTTTATGGTTGTGTCCCTCCCTACCCACCCCCTTACACTCTTTCTCCATCTGTTTACAATTAATAGCATTTAAAATACTTTAGTTTTGTTTTATTACCACTTTTGTTTTGTCCGTCTTTTGAGGGAGAGAATAATTAGTTAAGGAGTACAGTGCAGCCCGGTGACAGGCAGCAGAGAGGAAGAGAAGAAAGAGCAAAAGCTTGACTAGCCTGGCTCCCCAGCCGCTGGAGAGTGGGGGTGTTGGCTTTGATAAGAACTGCCTGTCACACCCAGGTGCCGGAGAAGTACAGAGCAAGGCTGGCCGCACGTTCTGTCCATTTCTCTGCTGGATGCTTATAGATAACAGTATTTCGATGCAGCCTTCTACGTATGACCCCCGAAGTGTCCCCGAGAGCGGAGAGCTCATTCAGAATTCTAATTGGGGAACCGAAGAACATTTATAACTTTCTTCAGGGTAATAAGAATGATTGACATTTATGGAGCAACAGCTTGGCCCTAAATACTGCCCAGCGCGGAGCTCATCCGCCTGTCAAGATTTAGTTGGGAGCGCTCTGCCCCACCCTGCTCTACCCCTGCATTTGCATGTTAAAAGGAGCAGAGCAGCTGCGTCCTGGGGAGGGGGCTCTGTCTCTACTCCAGCGAGTGGAGATAGGAGGTCCTAGACGCAGACAGGCTGCTTGCAGCTTGGCCAGCCCGGCCCTGCTCGGCCCTGCTCGTTAGCTTGATGGAGTGTGCTGTCTCCCAAGATGGGCGGTCCTTCTGCCAGTACATGGTGTTGGCTGAAATGCAGCCACTTGGCCTAGAGAAAAGAGGCTTGGCAGGGGTGGAGGTTGGAGTTTGGAGGGGACTGGTGGGGAAAAGTCACTGACAATAGCCTCAGGTTACAGCTGAATTCGTTAGGAAGCAGCTGAACTGGCAAAGCCAACATGGCAGCCAGCAAGACTGGCAGCTCGGTGGCACCTGACTCTGTCACCTGCCAGTGGCTTGCCACACGCTCCCACCCTTTGCTTTTGTTCTCAGCTCCTGAAGGGAAACGATCCTCAGGCCTGACAGCCGTTTGGGTTGCTAGAAATCGGTTTGCTGTCCTAGATCGGATGCATTCGGTGAGTTAAGCCTAGAAGGGCAAACTGATTTGTATTGTGGGGGCAGTGGTCTGTGTACTGCATGAAGAAAGAGCATGTTTTCTCTTTGCTCACCGCCTGGGGAATTGTGATCTTCATGCAGATACCCCAGCCCCCTTGGGAAGCAGAGAAACCTGAAAATTGACTTGATTGGGTTGATGATCACTCTTGACAACACAGAAGCCAAAAAACATCAAATTTGAAATAGGTGGGCTGGATGAGGGATAGCTCCTCCTCCTTACCTAACTACCCCCACCGGTACTTAAAGCGTCCGCATCCTAGAGAAGACAGAGTCTCTCAAGAAAACATGTAACAAATTTAAGCCTCTCTTGTTGAGGGAGGAATTCAGACTTTAGTTGGATTTCTCAGGATGTTTCAGTTGGGGGAAAAAACAAAAGCTCTCAAGGCCCCTGGAGAGGGTGTGGGTTGGAGTGGGCTGCCTGGAATGGTGACTGGTCTGGACAGGAACAGCCCAAACTATTTCTTGAGGCTGAGGAACACTGGCTGAGGCACGTCGTCAACTGCCAGCATCTAACGAACACACATTTCTGATAACCCCACCTGTGGTCATTATTTCAGCTTCTGATCAAGAATCTGAAGAATGAAATCACCAAAAAAGTACAGGTGCCCAACTGTGATGAGATCTTTTATGCTGGCACAGGCAACCTCCTGCTTCGAGACGCAGAATCCATCACGCTCTTTGACGTTCAGCAGAAGCGGTAACATGTCAGGTGCCCCTAAGCAGACAGGCATGTAGTGGTTGAGAGTGGACATCTGTAGTGGGAGCTTTTCTCCCATGCGTTTGTCTCAGGCTTGGCCACTTCGTGCTATAACTCCAAGACTCGTTCTCGCCACTTTTCCCTCTGGGGTCACTTTCCATCCTCTCCATACTAGCATTACAATGAGGGGCTTATTTATCTGTTTTTGGAGCCCTTACCTGCACGGATAATGTTTTTGGGACTTAGAGCTATGGGCACACAGGGATGAATAGCACAGTTCTTGTACTTAGAGGAGATTACAGTCCACTGGTGAGATCAGACATACACAAATCCCCAATAATACATGGGAATGAGGGGCAGGGAGTTGAGGGAGGGGGAAGTGCATGGTGTGAGCCAAAACGTTTCAGTCACTACAATACAGAGAGTATTTATTTGGTATTATTTTAAGATACTGGGGCTTACATTAATTTGGAGATGAAAAGGATGTGGGTCTTAACCTGGGACGAGGGAGCCAGGTCCACTCACGTTCACCTTTTTCTCTGTCCCAGGACGCTGGCCTCTGTGAAGATTTCCAAGGTGAAATATGTTATCTGGTCAGCAGACATGTCCCATGTAGCACTACTGGCCAAACATGGTAAGTCTTCATTATATCCGTCCTGATTTAGAGACCAGCCCTTCCCTCCCCATCCCTGCCAGTCTGCTTCACTCACCCTGTCCAGCAGAGCACTCATGCCCTTTGCCTCTTACAGCCATTGTGATCTGTAACCGCAAACTGGAGGCTCTGTGTAACATTCATGAGAACATTCGTGTCAAGAGTGGGGCCTGGGATGAGAGTGGGGTATTTATCTATACCACAAGCAACCACATCAAATATGCCGTCACCACTGGGTAAGTGAATTATCTGTTATACAGAGTGAGAGAAGGTAGCTCTTGAAATCACTGTCCTGTCCCAAGGGATGTAACTCAGTCCTCCTTGAGCTTTCTTCGTGGGAAATCTTTGTCAGGCACATATGTGCTAGGCATAGCTGAACATTCTTTTTCAATTCTTTAAAAAATTGTGACACGTGACTCGAATAAAGAAAAATACACGGAGTACATATAGAGAGACTAGCAGCTTGTCACGTAGTGGACATCCGTGTCCCTCCTGCCACCCAGGTCAGGCGCTAGAGCAGTGCTGGCGGCCAGAAGCCCTCAGCCGTGATCACAACCACCTCTACTTCCCACCCAAAGATCACATTATTCTGACTTCTGTGGAAATTTCGTCCTAGCTGTTCTTTGCAGTTTTACCATCTAATATGTGTCTTAAAATAGTATATTTTAATTTTGCCTGGTTTTGAACTTCATGTAAATCATACTGAATCTATTATTTTATATTTTGCTTATTTTGCTCAATATTTTGTTTGTAAGATGCTTCCATGTTGTAGCTGTAATTTACTTATATCTTCATTGTTGTGTAATATTTTATTATATGAATATACCACAGTTTATCAGTTCTACTCTAGAGGGATGTTTGAGTGATTTCTAGGATTTGGCTAACTATGATGAACGGTGTTCTTTTAAACTTTCTTTTACGTGTATTCTGGTGCAAATGCACATAACGTTTCTCTAGAGTGTCGACCCAGAGCCAAATTGCTGGATCGTAGAGTATGTATATCTTCACGTTTACTAGGTAATGTGGAACTGCTTTCCACAGTGGCTGTACCTATTTGCACGTCCACCAGCAAGATAGAAAATCTTCCTTGCTTGTCATCCTGGCCAGTACTTGCTTTGCCAGACTTATTTTTGTCTGTGTGGTGGGTGTGTAATGGCATCTCATTGTCATTTTACTGTGCTACTCTGATTCTTAATGAGATTGAGCAACTTTTCAATTGACCATCCATTAGGAATTCCTCTTCTATGAATTCTGCTCAGGCCTTTTATCTCTTTTTTTAATGAGTTATCCTTGTTAATTTTAGGAGTTCTCATATTTGAGTGTGCGTCCTTTGTGAGGACTACATGTTGCAAATCTTAATGTCTCTTCCCATTCTGTAGCTTGTCTTCTGATTCTCTTTATGATAGCCTTTAATGAACAGATGTTCTTATTTTATTTTATTTTTTTAAAGATTTTATTTATTTATTTGACAGAGAGACAGCCAGCGAGAGAGGGAACACAAGCAGGGGGAGTGGGAGAGGAAGAAAGCAGGCTCATAGCGGAGGAGCCTGATGTGGGGCTCGATCCCACAACGCCGGGATCACGCCCTGAGCCGAAGGCAGACGCCCAGCCACTGTGCCACCCAGGCGCCCCCAGATGTTCTTATTTTAATATAGTTGAATTTTATGAATCTTATCTTTTATGGGAACTGGGTTTTGGATCTTCTTTAAGAAATTTTTATTGACTCCAAGTTTATAAAGGCATTCTTTTATATTCTCTTGTAGAAACTTTATAGTTTTGTTTTTCATATCTAGGACTGTGATCTGCCTGAAGTTGATTTTCGTGTGTGATGTGAGGTGCAGGGGGCTTAGTTTCCGAGTTTTCGTTATGGATACTCAGCTGTCCCAATGTCATTTACCGAAAAGACCAGTCTTTACCCCTAGTTCTGCAGTGTCTTCTGTGTCACATATGAATCACGTTTCCAAAAATGCAAGGACCTGTTTTCTGTGGTCTGTGTGTTGATCTCTGATCTCATTCTGTCTTAAAGTATTACAGCTTCAGGAGTTTTCACATCTGCTAAAGTACGTTCTCAAATCTTTCCCACTTTTTATTTTTTTTAAAGTTATTAGGCTATTTTCTAATTAATTTTGCCTTAAAAAAGTATGTTAGAATCAGCTTGTGAAATTCCGTGCAAAATAAAACCAACAAACAAAACATTTTAGTTGGGATTGCATTGCATTATTTGTCACTTTAGGCCTAATTCAGATCTTTACAATATTAAATTTCCTGATCCGTGAATGGGACTGTGTAACTCTTTATTTATTTAGGTGTTCCAAAACCTCTTTCAGTAAAGTTTTTAATTTTCTCCTTAGAGATCTTGCATTTCTTAAATTATTCTTAGGCCCTTGGTAGTTTTCAGTGCGATTTGTAAATGGATAGTATCCATTTAAAAATTTAATTTTCTAATTTTTTATGATATTTAGAAATACAGTTAAGTTTTTAAGTTGATTTTATTTCAGAGACCTTGCTAGACTTTTACTATTTTTCTAGTAATTTATTTGTCTTTTTTTCACAAATAATCATAGTGTCTGTGGGTAATGACAGTTTGTTTCTTCTTTTCCAGTACTTAGACGTTCATGTGTCTTTCTTGCACTGACCAGGATCTCCAGCATAGTGTTGAATAAACATGGTGATGGCAAACTTTTTTGTCTTGTTCCATTTACATAGTGAGCTTTGGGGTGCCTGGGTGGCTCAGTTGGTTAAGCGTCCAACTCATGGTTTCGGCTTGGGTTGTGATCTTGAGATCGAGCTCCACGTTGGGCTCCGCACTCAGCGTGGAGTCGGCTTGAGATTCCCTCAGCCCCGCCCCCTGGTTGCACTCTCTCGCTCTCTCTCTCTCAAATAAATAAATAAAATATTTAAGAAAAGAAAAAGAGCAAACTTTCAGTATATTGGCATTATGTAAGCTTGTTGTAGACTTCTTTAGAGATAGCTTTTATTTAGTAAGGAATTTCCTGGCTGTATCTCAGATGAATATTGAATTTTATTAGATATTTTTTCTGTATATAACTGAGGTAATCATAGGATTTTTCTCTTTTTATTAGTGTAGTGAATTAAATTGATTTTTAAAAAACGTTAGCCCAACGGGGTGCCTGGGTGGCTCAGTTGGTTGAGCATCTGCCTTTGGCTCAGGTCATGATCCCAGAGTCCTGGGATCCAGCCCCGCACTGGGCTCCTTGCTCATTAGGGGGAGCCTGCTTCTCCCTCTGCCACTCCGCCTGCTTGTGCACGTGCTCTCTCTCTCTCCCTTTCTGTCAAATAAATAAAATCTTACAAAAAAATGTTGGGGCGCCTGGGTGGCTCAGTCGTTAAGCATCTGCCTTCGGCTCAGGGCGTGATCCCGGCGTTGTGGGATCGAGCCCCACATCAGGCTCCTCCGCTAGGAGCCTGCTTCTTCCTCTCCCACTCCCCCTGCTTGTGTTCCCTCTCTCGCTGGCTGTCTCTCTCTGTGTCAAATAAATAAATAAAATCTTTAAAAAAACCAACATTGTATCCCTGATACAGATCTAACTCGGTCATGATACTTTACCCGTTTCTGATATTGCTAGTTTTAGTTTGCTAGTGTTTTGCTCGGGATTTTTCATCTCTATATATATATATGATATATATATATATATATATATCATATATATATATATCATATATGTATATATATGATATTGGCCCATGACTTCCCTTTTTCTTTCTGTCCTTGTCAGGTTTTGGTGTTGAGGTGGTGCTAATTACATAAAATAAGGAAGGTAATACACCTTCCTCTGTTCTCTAAGTGAGTTTGTAACAAGATTCGATTTAATTCTTCCCGAAATGTTGGGTAGAATTTGCCAGTGAAGTCATCCAGGCCTGGGGGCTATCTTTTATAGAAGGATTTTTTTTTTATCATTCAGTTTATCTTGTGTAACAGTTATGGGACTGTAGGGGTTTTCTACTTCCTTTTAGTCAGTTTTGGTAAATTTTACTTTTCTTGGAATTTGATCATGTAAAAAAAGTTTACGCCTATCCTCATCCTGCAAAAGCTAGGGTAATATCCCCTTTTCCGTTCCTGTTATTGCAGTTCTATCTTTTTGTCTTAATTAGCCTCATGAGAGGTTTATCAATCTTATTTAGCTTTTGCCTTTATTGAACTTCTGTGTTGTATTTTTGTTTTCTATTTCTTTATGATTGGCTTCATTATTTTTCCTAAGTATATTCTTTGGTTTCACTTTTAAAGGAACAAAATTTTTGAGTTGGGTGCTTATTAATTTTTACTCCATTTTTATTTTTTAGATTATATTTATCTTCTAGTATATGTACATAGAACTCATTAGTTTTCGGTGTTTCTTCAACTACAGTGTGTGCACTTAGCATCCTAGATTATTAATCAAGTAATGTGTTAGCTATGCCCATAAGTTTTATCAATTTTTAGTTTTCATTCAGTTTAAAATATTTTTTGCTTTTTATCATTTCTTTATGTGTCAGAACTTTGCATCTCCTGCTCTTCTCCTTTTGCCTGTAGCTGCAGGGAAGGATTTAACTGGCCCAGTGATTGTATATCAGAACTTAAGATTTAACTTTTAGGCCTGATTCCTGTAGCCATGTCTGTTGGCTCCCAGAGTAGTAGCTTATGAGGAAAGATCATACCATGTGTCCTGTGTTATCCTGCTTCATACAAAAGAATAAGTAAACGTGGCATTTAGTTCTGCTCTCTTTTGAATCGCTTCCCATCTGTACCATTGTGCAAATGGCACTTGGCCAAAGAGCAGCAAGAAGATAAGAAGTTGTATTCTAAGCTTGTTCCAGGTCCTCACAGGCTGGGTTTCCCCTTCACTTGCTGAAAGTTGTGCCCTCTAACTCCTATTTGCAGGGACTACGGGATCATCCGAACTCTGGATTTACCCATCTATGTCACGCGGGTGAAGGGCAACAATGTGTATTGCCTGGACAGGGAGTGTCGTCCTCGGGTGCTCACCATTGATCCCACTGAGTTCAAATTCAAGCTGGCCCTGATCAACAGAAAATATGATGAGGTATGAAATGAGAATGCACACAATGGGTGTGAAAAGGCCAGCACTCCTTTTTCCCTCTGAGTGATCGCTCCTTCCTGCCCTACCCCACCCCAAATGTCTAGGTACTGCACATGGTGAGGAATGCCAAACTAGTAGGCCAGTCTATCATTGCTTACCTCCAGAAGAAGGGCTACCCTGAAGTGGCACTGCATTTCGTCAAGGATGAGAAGACTCGCTTTAGTCTGGCACTCGAATGTGGAAACATTGAGGTGAGGGAGACGTGGTCTTGAGCCCCATGTCATTGCAGAGAAGGTGAGAAGGTTAGGGTTGCATTGAGAGGACACTATTCTCGGCTTGCTTCTTCAGCAGGTATGATGGAATTTGAGATTTTTCTAGTTGTTAGGTAGAGCTATCCTCCTGTTGCTCTTTGCCCATCTCTGCTACTTCCTGTCTCTTTTTCTGCCGTAGCATTGCTACTGTTGTCATTATCAGTCATTCTGAATTCATTAACTTCTAGAATAGGAGCAACATAGCACGGAATCTAAAAATCTCATTATTTCCTTCACTTTTTGTTGATTGGCTGCTTAGATGAAGAAGTACTCGTGAAATGTTGGGACCTCGAGGGGTGCCTGGGTGACTCAGTCGGTTAAGCATCTGACTCTTGATTTCAGCTCAGGTCTTGATCTTGGGTCATGAGTTCAAGCCCCGTGTTGGGCTTCACGCTGGGTGTGGAGCCTACTTAAACATAAAATAAAATAAAATATATTTTTTAAAAAGTTGGGACCTAGAGTGTACAGGCATTATTTTCAAATGAGGAGAGGGCTTAGGTGAATTGACTTTCTAGTTCTGAACTCCCTGCTTTTATTATTTGTTCTGTCTGTCCTAAAGCCCCTGAAGATCTTCGAACTTAGCAAGTAGAAAAAAAGGTAGCTAAGTAAGAATTGGCCTTACAGAATCAGCAAATGGTAGATGATTTTGTTGTAAAACGTAAATTTCTGAGAAGGAGGATAATGTGATGTGATTCTTTCCATGGAGCCAAAAGGACTCTGTTTGGTGATAGGATTTTCAGGAGAATCAGACTGAATGCTAGGAGTGATTGCAAGTATAGAGAGTCTGTGGGAGATTGATGTCGAGGCAGATACTTTGACTGTAGTCTCTGGTTTGAGTCACAGTATCTGCCAACCTGTTAACTCTGACCCTGGGGATCCTTTAGATTGCTCTGGAAGCAGCCAAAGCACTGGATGACAAGAACTGCTGGGAAAAGCTGGGAGAAGTGGCCTTGCTACAAGGGAACCACCAGATTGTGGAAATGTGTTATCAGCGCACCAAAAACTTTGACAAACTTTCTTTCTTGTACCTTATCACTGGCAACCTAGAAAAACTTCGCAAGATGATGAAGATTGGTGAGTCCCCAGAAACTAAGGATGGGAAGAGCAGTCCTTGGGGGCAGAAGGAAGGCAAGTAAAGGAGAGTGAGGACTTAAGAGAAAAGACCTAACTTGGTATCTCTTACTGACTTGCTGCAGCTGAGATCCGAAAGGACATGAGTGGCCATTATCAGAACGCCCTCTACCTGGGTGACGTGTCTGAACGTGTGCGGATCCTGAAGAACTGTGGGCAGAGTAAGTAAGCGTGCGGGGCTCACCAGCTCTCTTGGGGCTTAGATCGTATTTTCTCTAAACAGTGAATTACCCACGTGTAGAGGTTATTTCCCTTGGTTTTGCATTTTTCCAGAAGAGACAGCATGCTCCCCTCATGCTCGGAAGACATTCTTCAGAGCCAAATGGAGGTACAGCCAGAATAGTCTGGTCAAGCACTCTTAGGAAAACAGTTAATAGTCCTGGAGGAGCTAGGAGGTTTTAAAACGTCCTGAAGCAGAGGCCCTAGTAAATACATTTGGTTGGGTACCATTAGAATTTTTTTTTTTAATTCAAGTCTGGAGGTTTTTCTTATTTACTTATTTATTGGTTTATTTATTCAAGGGATATTTTCTGAGAGCCCACTGTATACCAGGCACAGTACTAGCATTTGAGATACGCTAGGAAATAAGAAAGATGAGAGATGTGGTTTGGGCGAAAGTGCTAAGCAGTAAAGGGATCAGACTTGCCCTATGTTGTAAAGGTGGAAACAATGTGATTTTTTGAGGGGCTGGCTGTGTGACGTGAGGAGAGGAGTCAGGGATGATTCCAAGATTCTTGTCAGCAACTGTATTAGTTACTTACTGCTGTGTAGCAAATTACCCCAAAGCTGAGTCGTTTAAAACAACAAATGCCTATTACCTCAGTTTGCGGCATGGCTTAGCTGGATGCCTCTAGCTAAGTGTCTCTCAGGGGTCTGCGATCAGGGTGTTGGCCAAGACTGCAGATATCTCAAGGCTTGAGTGGGGCAGGATACCCTCCCACACTCTCTACAGGGCGGCAGGCAGTCCTGAGGTCCTTGTGGGCTGCTGGCTGGGAAATGTCAATTTTCTGCCATGTAGGCGTCTCCTTAGGGCACTTTACAGCATGGCAGCTGGTTTCCCTCAGAGCAGGCGATGGCCTCCAGGCTACGGTGTTTGTATCCTAATCTCAGAAGTGACGTCCCATCACTTCTGCCGGGTCTTGTTCATTAGAAGTGAGTCAACAAGTCCATTCCACACTGAAGGTGTGGGTGTGGGGGGGATTTTGCACAGACTTGAATATCAGGAGGCAGGGGTCGCTGGGGGACATCTGGGAGGCTGTCTACCACACAGTCTATTTTCTCTACAGAGTCACTGGCCTATCTCACAGCTGCTACTCATGGCTTAGATGAGGAAGCTGAGAGCCTGAAGGAGACATTTGACCCAGAGAAGGAGACTGTGAGTCTTTATTTACATGAGTGTCTGATTACAAGATTATGTCCGAGATCTGGGGACAGTTTAAATCTACAGATGTTACTCTCCCACCTAGTTACTGGGAGAGGCAGAGAAGCAAAGGAGCTCAAAGGAGGCTCTGTAACCTTCCCTGCTTGATTCCTGAGAGCTGTTTGCTTTTAACCTTCTTCCACCTTTTAGATCCCAGACATCGATCCTAATGCCAAGCTGCTCCAGCCGCCTGCGCCTATCATGCCGTTGGACACCAACTGGCCCTTACTGACTGTGTCTAAAGGCTTCTTTGAAGGATCCATTGCCAGCAAGGGTAAGTGCCCACCCCTCCGTAGTGTTTGTTGTTTGTTTTGTGACGAGCTCTCACAGGGTCCCCTCAGCTCCTTTGTCTTTTCTTCTGTGTGAGCATCAGGGAGCGTCTCTATGCCAATCTGAGCTATGGTACATGCTTTTAAAAATTAAATAAAAGCATTATGAGGTGATTAGAATTTGGAAAGTAGCGGGAGAAAAGAAAGTTGTGTCTTAGTCCAGGCCTTCAACAACCGCTCTGAACATTTGGGTGCATTTCCTTAGGCTTTTCAGTATGTGTGGTCGCTCAGTTCCCTTTAGTATTTCATCATTCATGGTGTATGGTCCTAAGGCACCAGGGAAGCGACCTCAGACTCTGGCCTGCAGGTGTATGTAGCCGTGTGTTACCTCGCGCCACCACTCCTGCCCTTGCCTACTCTGGTTTTCTTGGCTATGTCTCCTGGCTCGTTTTTCTTGGCTGAGAGCCTAGATAGACCCCTGGGCATCTTGTGCCCAGCCCTGCTCGTTCCTCCATCTCTCACCTACCCTGGGTCCCCATGGCCCGTACACACTGTAGAGGTGGTAGCCTAGCAGAGCTCTCAGCAGGAAACTCTTAAGAGTTGCTAAGTAAAAAATGGTTTAAGAGGGGCACCTAGGGGGCTTAGTTGGTTGAGCATCTGCCTTTGGCTTGGGTCGTGATCCTGGAGTCCTGGGATCAAGCCCCACATCGGGCTCTCTGCTCAGTGGGGAATCTGCTTCTGCCTTTCCCTCTGCCCCTCTCTGTCACTTATGTGCGCATGTGCTCTCTCTCTCTCTTTCAAATAAATAAAATCTTAAAAAATAAATGGTTTAAGAGGCAGGTTTTGGTAGCAGGAAGGCCTTTCCATCTCTCTTCTATTCCCTCTCTCTTGGAAACCTACTGCAAGTTAGCGCAGCATATATACTACAAGAATAAATAATAAGAACATTAAGTGGACAGAGCCTTGGCACCTGCTTTTGTAAGGATGAAGCTTGCCTGCAGAAGAGGCCAGGTCTCAGATTTGCCTGGCTATAACGAGCTCCTTTCTGTTCCTCCTCTCCGTAGGCAAGGGAGGAGCACTGGCTGCTGACATTGACATTGACACTGTTGGCACCGAGGGCTGGGGAGAGGATGCGGAGCTGCAGCTGGACGAAGGTAAGAGTGCACTTCTCAGACTCTCCTGGCGGGATGGTGGCCTGGGTGGGAGCTGGATTGTGGGGCAGTCCTGCAGGGTTCCAGACCATGGGACCCACAAAGATCCTAGCATTGTGCTTTCTTTGGGCTGAGATTATGTCACTCTGCAAATCCACTTTGAGCCTGGATTTTCCTTACAGATGGGTTTGTGGAGGCTACAGAAGGTCTGGGGGATGACGCTCTTGGCAAGGGCCAGGAAGAAGGAGGCGGCTGGGATGTCGAAGAGGACCTGGAGCTCCCTCCTGAGCTGGTGCGTGGGGTTCTAACCCTTCGAAGGCTCCCTCTGCTTCTCCCTGTGCAAGCCATTGTCCTTCCCACCCCCACCTGTCCTGAGGCTCCCGAAACAGAGGAGGTCTAGACCCTCCTGGTCTGATGCTTGTCTCCATTTGAAAGAAAGAAGGAGATAACCAGGTTGTGCCAATAGCAGCTTATGAAAAGGCAGCAGGCTTTGTTGTCTGAATTGTAGCTCTTGGTATACCATTGTGTTACTGGGGCAGCTGCTCCTGTTTTGAAGGTCTTTTCCCACAACCATCCCCTTTCCTCCCCAGTCGAGTCTGGGAACAAGGTAAAGGGCTGTGTTTAGATTTTTCAGGACAAAGTGCTTGAATGGCTTACAAAATGACTGACCTGTTTTTCTCTTAGGATATCCCCCCTGGGGCAGCTGGGGGTGCTGAGGATGGGTTCTTTGTGCCCCCCACCAAGGGAACCAGCCCAACTCAGGTAAGTCGGGGAGCACAGCCCTGTGGGCATGACTGGTTCTGAGCTGGCTATACTGGATTACTGTGTAAAGAGTGTCGGTACTCTTCTGCTGTAGATACAGAGTAGGGTGGTTTGGGAGGGGAGAGGGCAGAGTTTCACTTGGCTTGGGTTTTCTGTTTCTTGTTAGATCTGGTGCAATAACTCTCAGCTTCCAGTTGATCACATCCTGGCGGGCTCTTTCGAAACAGCCATGCGGGTGAGTTGGTTCTTGTTGAGTGTTCCTTGTTCAGGGTCCCCAGGGAGATGGTTGACTCATCTTAACCAAATGGAAATTAACCTGCCTGCAAGGGCGGAGGTGTGTCTTTATCGTGGAAACCCTGGTCTTGCCTAAGGAAACTTGCCTCATAAAGCCTTCCTCTTATGTGCTTTCCATTTGGCTTAGTAATTTCTTTGGGCCACCTCCCCCCCACCCATGTATAGTCTGCTTTGTGGCTTACATCAGTGAAGTCAGCGCCCTTCCATGAACAGGTGTGTGTTTTGAACACTAAACCGTATGTTACAACGGCAGTAACAGTAACTTACAAATGCAACAACCACGAACATTTCTTCAGTGTTGACTGTGTCAGGCACTATCCTAAATGGTTTATAGGTATTATTAAATGAGGTAGGTCCTGTAATTAAGTGTAATTTACTGATGAGGAAATAAGTACAGAGAAGTTAAGGACCTTGCCCAAGGTCAGCTAGTTTTTCAGTGGCAGGGTCACAGTTTTTGTGTTTCTTTCCTCCTTTATTCCAGCTCCTTCACGACCAAGTGGGGGTGACCCAGTTTGGCCCCTACAAGCAGCTGTTCCTACAGACCTATGCCCGCGGCCGTACCACCTATCAGGCCCTGCCCTGCCTGCCCTCCATGTACGGCTATCCTAATCGCAATTGGTAAGGCCCCTTGCTCCTGACTTCTGTCTTCCAGCTTGGGGTAGATACTTCAGATGGTAGCCTGGGGGACAGTTAACCCTTGTCGCAGAGCTGAGGTTTCCTAGTAGGAAGAGAACTTCGGCTTGACGCTCCGTGAGGCTGGGTTTATACATCTGTTTTCAGTTACCCCTTCTGTTTCCCCTGTTGAGTCTAGTGGATTCCCAATTATCCTTTTTGCTTCTTATGTTTTCAAACTTGCAGGAAGGATGCGGGGCTGAAGAGCGGCGTACCAGCGGTGGGCCTGAAGCTTAATGACCTCATTCAGCGGCTGCAGCTCTGCTACCAGCTCACCACGGTCGGCAAGTTTGAGGAGGCTGTGGAAAAATTCCGTTCCATTTTGCTCAGTGTACCTCTTCTCGTTGTGGACAACAAACAGGAGATTGCAGAGGTAGGAGGGGTAGCCTTTTGGTGTAGTCCTGGGCACCCCCACATCCTTGCCTCTGCACCGAGACCTTGCTTTGCCCCTCTCTGTAGGCCCAGCAGCTCATCACCATCTGCCGAGAGTACATTGTGGGTTTGTCCATGGAGATAGAAAGGAAGAAGCTGCCCAAAGAGACTCTGGAGCAGCAGAAGCGTATCTGTGAGGTATGATCTCTGGGCCTCTGCACAGTACGGAGGTGTCCTCCCCTTCACTCTCCAGTAGAGCTGAATCCTTGACTTCTGAACCCAGATCCAGTTTGGGGAGTGAGAGAGATTTGGGCCCACTTCTGCGAGGAGAGGGTGTGTTTTTCTGCCCTTCTTCATTCGGTCAGTCCTCCATACCCAGGGGGCAGAAGATCCCTCTACCGTATAGTCAGTCCTGTTTTTGTTTGCTGTGTGTCACGTTCAGTGCGGTGCAGCAGCCTGTCCGCGACCTAGGTCGGCTGTAGCATCAGCTTGGATGTGTCCTTCCTCTGTCCACCAGATGGCAGCCTATTTCACGCACTCAAACCTGCAGCCTGTGCACATGATCCTGGTGCTGCGGACAGCCCTCAACCTCTTCTTCAAGCTCAAGAACTTTAAGACAGCTGCCACCTTTGCTCGGCGCCTGTTGGAACTTGGGCCCAAGCCGGAGGTGGCTCAGCAGGTAGATGGGAACTCCTGTAAGCATAAAGGAATCAGATCTCACATGGAGGGAGGAGAAGACCAAGGCCCTTGCCTTGAAACAAAGCACTAAAGAATAACAGTCAATGAAAGGAGCCACCAGAACACCATCCCCTTTACTTAGTGGCGGGGGGGCCTCTTTTTGTTCCTGGAAAATGAACTTCTAACTCGTTCAGCCATGGTGCAGGCGTTGAGTGACCTACTACCTAGAATAGCTCCAGCCTTCCTCTGCCTAAGCTCTGCTACCCATTGCCACCACTGCTAACCTCCACACACACGTGCTGCTACTTGTACTCTCTAAAAGCATTCCACTCGGGCAGTCGAAGCCAGTTTAAGCCTTTGAGTCCTGACCCTGATAATTCCCAGACTTGGTGGAGGAATATGGGTCTAGATGCATGGAACCACTTTGTATTGAGAAGGGGAAATCCTGATACAGCAGGGACGGTGATTGTGATCCCTTCACATGTGTCCTGTATGAAGGTCACATTCTGTCTTCACTCAGTACAATTGCATCTTGAATCAAAGAAACTACTAAACCGTGGTGCTGAGATCATTTGAGTTCTGATTTGCAGTTTTTGGTCCTCTTAAGTAAAATATTCCTTCCCTCCTTCAGACCCGCAAAATTCTGTCTGCCTGTGAGAAGAACCCCACAGATGCCTACCAGCTCAATTATGACATGCACAACCCTTTTGACATCTGTGCTGCATCCTATCGGCCCATCTACCGTGGAAAGCCAGTAGAGAAATGTCCGCTCAGTGGGGCCTGCTATTCCCCTGAGTTCAAGGGACAAATCTGCAAGGTCACTACAGTAAGTACTGTTCTCTAGAAATGCATCCAGGATATTGTGGGAAGAGGAAAAAGAAAGAAGCATGTTGGTCCTGTTTTTCTCCTGTATTTGCCTGTAGCTCCTTGAGGCAGTGATACTGAAGAAAGCTAGAGTTTCTCCCACTGCTGTTTACCGATCCATAACAGACATTAACAACGTACTCTGCTGTACTCCCTGAAGAATGGAGGGAGTACGATTTCTGGACTTTTCACCCTCATAAATCCCTAATTTTTCCGTTTCCTTTCCACAGGTGACAGAGATTGGCAAAGATGTCATTGGTTTAAGGATCAGTCCTTTGCAGTTCCGCTAAGGCCCCGTTTGGTGTGTGCAGGTCAATGACCATATTTTCCTCCGGAGAATCAGTCTCTATGTCCTTCTAGCTCCTTCTTCCTCAACTGCCCTTCAAATTATTGACATTTAGCTCTCCTGCCCTAAGATCTAGTGTCCCTTTCTCTTCTGTGGCTAATCAGAATGTCTTCTACACTTAAGTATGTGTCATCTTCTCAAGGGTGACTACAGTCGTGGTCGCAGTTGGCCTTGGCTTCCCAGCTTAGATCGTTCAAGCAACAAATGAAAACTCAGTGATGCACGTTTGCTTACTGAATTCCTTTCATGTTTATCCTTTCTCTCGCCACCACCTTTGTATCTTCTTTTGGAAAGAAGCAGGATGTAATAAATAAGATTGCGTCTTTCTCTCGGCCAGAGCAAACCCTTAGCCATCCCCCGTTTTCCTTGGACATTTAAACTCCCAGGCAGGTGCCCTCTGTGCCCAGAAACTTCAAGTCTGAGAAGAAACTCGTTTTCGAAAAATGCACATTACCTTTTATTGATTTGTTCTTTATAGCCGTCGTTCTTGTGCTTTGTTTCTCATCCTTAATAAAGTAGATTTCTGCGAGTTTTGTGACCCCATTTGTTTCCCGGACACCCTCATGTTCCTGCTCCATGTAACTGCCTCACCAAAGCAGATAGCTCTTTTTAAATTTTGTAATTAAAATTACACTTTGAATTACTTATAATTTAAATTACTTACTTTAGTAAGTAATATATGCCTGTTGTCTTAAAAAAAAAAAAAGCATATATTGTTCATATATTAAACCATGAGAATGTAGAAAGCAAGTCGCTCCCCATGTCCATTACTGATGACGGCCTCCTTCCCCGCTTTTGCTAGTTACAGCCAGTCCTTACTGAGCACCTACCACATACCGGTTGTACTGGTCTCTGTTCTAGATGTTTTACAGGTCATACACACATATAAGATTAATAAGTAACATGTTATATATGTTATAACGATAACATTGGCAACACAGTAGTTTGCTTGTCATGTGCTAAGACTATATTGGATAGAGTGACATCCTGTGCCTGTGATTACAGTTTGTACTTTCTTCATTTTAAACTCACGTTTTCAATAAACAATGCATTCATATAGTTTAAAACTCAGTAAAGGTAAGAAGCTATTCTGTGACATCTTTCTTCCACTCTTTTCCTCAGCTACCCAGTTCCTGTCACCTTCCCCCAAATAAGGAGCTGCTCTTGGCGTCCTTGTCTGCACCGGCGGTTTGTGTGCACACAAGCAGATAGAAGTATGTTCCTCCCTGTCCCCTGCCATACATACATGAAGCATGCTACTAAATGATCTTGCACCTTGTTAGTTTTAGCATGTACCGCATTGAAGGTATTTTCCTATATCGTATGTTAGCTTCCCCTTTTTTACTTCTCTGCGTAGTGTACCATTGTACGATTTAGTTTATGTAAGTTGCCTTCTTTGTTGATGGGTATGTAGATTGTTCTCAATGTTTGACTTATAAAAAATGTTGCAGTGAATGACATGAACATACATTGTACAGTCTGGGGAAGCATGTCTGCAGGACAGACTCCTTGAGATGGAATTCCTGCGTCCAAGAGCACAGGCCTTGATACTTTTAGCTTTAAGAGCTACCTGCATAAACTTAAAGTCTCCAAACAAAGGCTGCCTTCTCAAAAACCTCGAATAGTACTCTGATGACACTCAAGTTGTCAACATTCTTTCTGCAAACAGGCAAGTTGGTGATAAATTTGGGGGGAAAATTCTTTTTGTAAGTTTAAAAGTCAAATTCCAAAACTAACTTTGCATACAAACATAAATTTTATTCTGAACTGAGGGATATAAAAAAGAAAGGGATGATCCGTGCTTCCTGAAGTTCACGTTATTGGGGAAAATGAAATGGATATATGTAAAATATCAGGCAAGAATTTGAAGTTGATCAATAAACAGTGGAGAGCCATTAAGTCCTTAAGCGAGAGAGTGATAGAAAGAAAACGCTCTAGGGGCACCTGGGTGGCTCAGTCAGTTAAACATCGACTCATCTCAGGTCTCAATGTCAGGGAGCCTACTTAAAAAAAAATGCTGTAAAACTATTTGCAACACTGTTCACTATGCATTAGAAAGGCAGGAGGTGAATAAATGTGAAGATGTAGGTTTAGGAATATCACTAGTAAGAGAAAAGCAGAAGCAAGTTTAAGAAATGCTGCAAAGGAAGAATTAATGCTTGTTTTCAACTCCATGTTCTCTGTTACCTCCAGTATTTTCCTTTTTAACATCCTTATGTTACCACATTAATATAAAGCCAACAGAAATACCTCTAATGTGCCTTGATAGAACGATAGTCACATTAGAGATAACTTATGCATGTAAATTTGGAGTTGGAAGGTTTGGAGTTGAAGGTTCGGAGTTGAATGAGGAAGCCTGGAATAGATTCTGTTACAGGTGTTGGGGAGAAGGGTTAATCAGAGGCAGTTTCCATTATAGAAGTTCAGAATTGAAAGGAACTTCAATGTTACATAGTTGCAATCAGACGCCTTGAGTGGTGACGGGTTTTGAACAAGAGTCGTTACAGAATTGGGACTGGGATTTAAGTCAACTGACTTTCAGTTCAGAATGTTTTCTCCTGAGTCACACCACTTGTGCTGGAACGATACAGTAGGTTTTGCACAGGTAGGATTTTAAAAATCTGTGAAGGAAAGGGTAAGGTACCTAAGCTGGTTCTTGACACAGAAATCAAGCGTGTGTTCAGGAAGCCAAGGACGAAAGCTGTGAAGTGACTTCATTTAGGTGTAATTTCTCCCTTTTAAGCTCCATAGCACTTTATCCTTTTAAGACCTTTACCTTGTACCACATTTTCTGCGCGTCTGTCTGATCCTACCTCCAGCCTAACCCCCAGGCAGCTGTCTGGGGATTTTTACAGCAGGGGCTGGTCCTGACTTGCCTCTCCTCCGTTGTGCCCGGCACAGGATCCTAAACAGTGGATGCCCTCGAAGTGCTGAAGTCGGCTTGTGTGAAGAGGAGGGAGGGGATGTGTAGAGCTGTCTCTATCCGCGCCTCCCCCAGCTTCTCTGGGTTGGAGGTTGGGTTCCGTCTGGAGAAAAGGAGATCGTTCAGGGAAGGCAGGTCGACTACTACATTTGAATTGTCCCCTGGCTCGGTCCAGGGCCCCAGTCTGGCTTTTTCTGCCTGAATTGCTTCAGCCGACACTGGGTTCTAAGTTCCCAGGCCTGTGTCCTTCAGTCTGGCAGTCCTGATGGGGAACAGGAGGTGAGAGCGAGCCGCTAGACTCCACACAGAAGTGGGCCTCGTCAGGGTCTGGGCGGGCAAAGAGCGGCCGGCGGCCGGCGAGCGTCTCCGGAGCCGCAGGCCCCAGCCCAGGAGCTGAGAACCCGGCAGTGAAGGCAACAGACGGAAATCCTTGCTGTCGTCATGTTTAAATTCTAGGCGGCGGCGGCGGCGGGGAGACAGGAAACCAGGGAAGTAAAATAGATCCAGTGCCAGGGAGTGTGAAGTGTTGAGGAAAACGATAAAGAGCTACTTCTCTGGATAATGCGAGAAGTTGAAATAAAGGAAGCCAGGCTACTAAGTAACCTGGCAAAAGTTAACAGTAACTTCCACTCCGTTAGTTCAACGGTTCCTGGCTAGAAGGGAGAAAAGAAGAGAGAAAAAAACCCCAAGACCTCAAAACCCCAAAACAAAACAACCCACAAAGCTTCCTGTCCCTTTAAAAATGGCGGCTCCGTACCGATCAACGCTGCTATTGGTTGCACTAGGGGAAGGGGCGGGACGCGGGGGCCGGGCGCCGGCGCCGCTGAGACCCGCCTCCTACGGCAAGCCGGAGAGAGCAAGATGGCCGCTGCCGAGGAGGACTGTGGTGCTGGGGCCGACGCTGACCGGGAATTGGAAGAGCTCCTGGAAAGTAAGAGCTCGTAATGGGAGATGCCCGACGGGGGCGGTTGTGAGGGGTCATTCGAGGGTAAACTGAACCTGAGATATTGGGGGCGGGGCAGGAGAGGCTTTCCAAAGGTTGACCGGGGGCGGAGGGTCTGCCTGCGACTCCGAAGAAAATCTCTGGGTCACCCTCTCTTTCCTCCGCGGCGGGAGCTGGGGAGCCCACTTCGGGCCCCTGAGCATGTCAGACCGTTGATCTCCGGGCCGGAGGGGAAACGGTAACCCACCGGATGGCGTTTCACGATCCGACCCCGAACTCCCCTTGCTCTAGGTGAGCAAGTTCTTGGACCCGAGTTCCTTCCCGCCAACAACAGCGTTCGGTCCTAGGTGGCCAGCGACCCCGACGCTCACGGACTGCGTGCTTTCAGTGTCGACAAGCCCATGGCGCGGCCTTCTGTGCACTGTCCTGTCCTCACTTGCCTTTGCTCCAGGCCTTTCACCTTTTCCTCAGCAGGCCCCATTCCAGTTCTTTCACCATGTCAGAGCTCAAGCCAATTCCCTTCTACGTTTTAGGGGGAGACAGTTCACCCTCCTGAAAGAAGCTGAATGTTCTTTTCTTCTTTAGCCCTGTCCTCCGCTCCTCTGTTGGTTGTTTGCCCACAGTGGGCCATGCCCTCCCCCTAGGCCAGGCAGGCAAAATGGTGGTGAGCACTCAGGTGTTTCAGGGCATATGTTTCAGGTGAGTATGTTTTGTCTCTTGCCCAGTCATAGAGATGTGGGCAGATGGAAAGACAAACAGAAATGGAGAGGAGTGCCAAGTGACTCTGTGTGGATTGGCACACAGTTAGCTGCAGAGATGAGGCCAGAGGGAGCTCTAGGAGCTTTGCCCAGGGAGGGCTAAATCGAAGGATAAGACAAGAGAGCTTAATGCTCTCCAGCGAGTACAGCGTGCTATCCCTCAGTTCGTGCTACTACCAGGACCCATGGGAAGCTGCGAGGAACATCATGTGGCTTCTGCTTTCTTGCCAAAAATTATTCCCGTTAGGGCTCCAGAGTGAGTTCAGGGGTTTAAGGACATCTGTGCTCTCTGCTCCTGTTGGATATTTGTGTGGGATTTCTGGGGCATCGTTAGATGTGGCAAGGAAGGCACTGTGTAGACAGAGATGTCTTTGCAGAACTTTTAACTCTCTCCTCCCAGCTCTAAGAGAGATTCCTCTTCCACCTTAAGGGATTTCTGGGTAATGAGGCAGGAAGTGGAAAGCTTATTGAGGGTAGGCCAGGAGAGGGAGACTCGAAAAGATGATGGATGGATGGATGGATGGAAGGAAGGAAGGAAAAAGAAAAGAAAAATTTAGGAAGATTGGCACTTTGAAAGATTGTTCTCTTAATGCTTTGCCCAGAACTACCCTCCCCTGACCCCAACCTTGCATCTTCATCCATCCCCCAACACACACACTATGTCTCTTGTCTCTGAAGGTGCTCTTGATGATTTCGATAAGGCCAAACCCTCCCCAGCACCCCCTCCTACCACCACGGCCCCTGATGCTTCGGGGCCCCAGAAGAGATCGCCAGGAGACACTGCCAAAGTATAAATTCCGCCCTCTTAGGGGAGGGGGAGGGGATGGGCATGCATCTCTGAGCAGAGGTGGGGCAGGCCCCTGTGGGTTGGAGTGGACTGGGGGGAGGAGGCCTTGGCCTTACACTGCTGAGTGCTCTTTCAGGCCTCAGTCCTGGTAAACAGAGACTTTCAATGATGGAGTGGTGGCATCTCGAGGACGTTCTTTGAAAAAAGAGCAGGTTTAAATGGTTGGTTTGGGAATGCTACCCCATACCCTTTCCTCAGTGGCCAGATGCCTTTCTTACTGTTCTCCGTAAGAGAAGTAGTGAGAATGTCCAGTGGAGGTGGGCAGGAGGGAAGCTCTGCATTTCCCAGAGCCACTGCCTGTGGCTTCTGTCAGAGGGGTGCCAAGTAAAAGATGCATTTTGGCCACCCCTTCCCTGCAGGATGCCCTCTTTGCCTCCCAAGAGAAGTTTTTCCAGGAACTGTTTGACAGCGAGCTGGCTTCCCAAGCCACTGCAGAGTTCGAGAAGGCAATGAAGGAGTTGGCTGAAGAAGAGCCCCACCTGGTGGAGCAGTTCCAAAAGCTCTCAGAAGCCGCTGGGAGAGTGGGTGAGGATGAGGCCCCAAAGCGGGAATTGTCTGCACAAACTATCATCTTTGTTGCCTGAGAACACTAGAACTCTGAGTAAAGCTGATGGCGCTCATTTATATCGCTGCTGTGGGGTGGGGCCAGGAGATGGGAAGAGGGATGGGAACAGAGCTTAATGAAAGGGATGAGACTGAAAAGTCATTGAAAAGATTATTGAAAACTGACCATTTTAAAGGTCACAGTGCTGTGGGTGTCATGGTGGAGAACAAACTGACACACATAGTTCATGTAGATTCGTGAAAATGACTATGAAGATAACCACAGAGGAGTCAGAGATTTGGAGAGCTAGTGATCCCCTAGTAGATGTTCCATATCCAAGCTGATAACCAGGTCAGTCTGGGTAAGCAGACAGTTAAAAGCTAAGGACCTTGGCTTTCTTGATCTTCCTTAGGCAGTGACGCAACCTCTCAACAAGAATTTACGTCTTGCCTGAAGGAGACACTAAGTGGACTCGCCAAAAATGCCACTGATCTTCAGGTGAGGGAAAGGGGTAGGGGCCACAAGGGACCTCTCAGGCACACTGGCAGCAGAGTCTCAAAAGACAGACTCTATTTGGCAGCTTGTGAAGTCTGTTCCTGCCACACGATTTTGCTGCAGGCAAGTTTAAATAGTTCTTTCCCACCTGAAAGGGTGGTAAGCATCCCAAGAACGGCAGTATGCAGATCTTTCTCACTTTATCATGGGGTTACACCCTGATAAACCCATCATAAGTTGGAAATATCATAAGTTGAAAATGCATTTACTACACCGACCCTACTGTACATCACAGCTTAGCCTCGCCTACCTTGAACACATTTAGACACTTACATGAGCCTATAGGTGGGCACAATCATCCACCACAAAGCCTATTTTCTAATGAAGTGTTGAGTATCTCATGTAGTTATTGAATGCTGTGCTGAAGGTGAAAAACAGAGTGGTCGGTGGGGGATGGGATGGTTGTCAGTGCATCAGTTGCTGACCCTGGTGATCACATGGCTGCCTGGGAGCCATGGCTGCTGCCCAGCGTTACAAGAGAGTATCATCTGCATATCACTAGTCTGGGAAAAGGTCCAAATTCAAAATGGGAAGTGCAGTTTCCACTGAATGTGCGTCCCTTTCACACCACCCTAAAGTTGAGAAATGGTCCTAAGTCAGGGAATATCTGTATTTGCTCACCTCCTTCCTGTCCTTTCTAGAACTCAGGCATGTCAGAGGAGGAACTGACCAAGGCCATGGAAGGGCTGGGCATGGATGAAGGGGACGGGGACGGGAACATCCTCCCCATTATGCAGAGCATCATGCAGAACCTTCTGTCCAAGGACGTGCTGTACCCGTCACTGAAGGACATTACTGAGAAGGTCTGTGGACTTAGTTTCTGCGTCTCCTCCTTGTTTTCCGTTGTGTCAACCCCTGTGGGCTACTTTGTCTGCTCAGAGCCTGCCGAGCTAGAGAGTCACTCGAGTACATGAGCCGTCCACTCTTTTCTCCTTTGTGTATTTGGAGTGGGAGGGCTGGGGAGGAGCTATGTCTCTGGGAATAAAGGTACCACACTAAAGATGTTGAAGGTAGCAGGGGAAGTCCTTCAGCTCTGATTTCTTTAAACTGGTCTGGGACTAATGTCTGACCGGCCCTTCTTTTGCTTGTTGTATGCGACGAACAGTGTAAGAGTAGTGTAAAAGATGGTCCCTGTTGTCAGAGAGCTTACGCTTTCACTGGAATAGAAGTGAAAATACAGGAATAGAAGCTTTTCAGTGACACAGTACGACGTGTGGTCAAGTGTGAAGTGAGCAGTGTAGACCAGGAGTCAGCAGGCCATGGTCTGGGTGGACCAAAGCCAACTCTCAAGCTAAGAACGGTTCTTACAGTTTTAAAGGTCGTAAAGTCAAAACAGAAAAAAGAAAGAGTATGTGACAGAGATCACATAGGGCCTGTCAGGGCTAAAATATTCATATGTAGCCCTTCCCAGAAGAAGTGCGCCGTCCTCTGGTGACCGTCCGTGCTGGCATAGCCAGGTGACGTGGTTGGAGTCAGTGCTGCTTCTTACGCTGAACTCGCTTTGGTTTTTCTTTCTTCCGTGTTCTCCCCTTTCCCTTCATATTTTATTGTTTTTCACGTTTCAATGCCTTTCCTATCCATTTGTTTATTAATTCTTCCGCACCCATTCTCTCTTTCCTTAGTATCCAGAATGGTTGCAGAGTCACCGGGAGTCTCTTCCTCCAGAGCAGTTTGAAAAATACCAGGAACAGCATAGTGTCATGGGCAAGATATGTGAGCAGTTTGAGGCAGAGACCCCCACAGACTGTGAGGCCACTCAGAAGGCTCGTTTTGAGTTAGTACTGGATCTTATGCAGCAGGTAAGGCCTCCTCTTGCCGTCTGCCCACCGGTGCTGTCTGTTTGGGTGTTAGGTGGAGGCGGTATCTAGGAAGAATGCCCCACTGCCAAACCCAGGTGGAAGAGGGAGCAGAAGAGAGGTCCTGTAGCCGGCTCCCCAGAAGACAGGAGAGAGACCGTGGCTCAGATTCTTCTCTGGGCTGCTATATTGTTTCCTAGGATTTTCTCTTTCTCAAGCTCCTCTTATTTTCTAGCTACAGGATTTGGGCCATCCTCCAAAAGAACTGGCTGGAGAGATGGTGAGTATATATTCTCCTAGATTTGAATCTGAGTCCCAAGTTTCTGGAATTCTGTAATCTTTAATGATTGCACATGAGGTGATCACTGTGACTATGGGGGAAGCACCTTCAAAAGCTCTCACTTGAGGTAAGAGCAGTAATCTCAGTCCCTCCATCTCTTCTCCAGCCTCCTGGCCTCAACTTTGACCTGGATGCCCTCAATCTGTCGGGCCCACCAGGTGCCAATGGCGAACAGTGTCTGATCATGTGAAACACAACACGTGTCTGTCCCTGATTCCCAGCCATGGGGAACTTCTGGAGTCAGCAGAACCACTGGGAGCTGAGGCAGGAGTGTCATCTGCAAGAGCAGTCTGCGCACTGCCCTCTGTCATCCCAGCTGAGATCGTGCCATACCAGCTGAGGCTTTTACTCTGTCTTTCTGTAAATACGGCCCATTGTGTAGGCCGCTTCCGTGAGCCCTATCCATGTGGTTTCTGCTGCTAGCAAAGGCCCGGCTACCTACCCGGTGAAGGAAGGCATCCCTTGTGGGGCATGTAGTTTCCTTCCTCCCAAATGATGTTATATATGGTCACACCGATGTTCACTTTTGGATCCAGGGTCTTCGTGCCCTGTCTCTACTCCCTCTTGGACCTGGGGAGCAGAGACAGAGTCCTGGGACTCTGTATTTCTCTAGTTCTTTTGGGCAGGGCCTTCGGGAATGAATGGGGAGAAATTCAGCCTGGGCTGGGGCTTTAGGTCTGTCACTATGTCCACTTGCCTTCAGACAGACCATTGTGAATTCTGTGAAGGAAAAGGAGGTGGGGGCTTTTGCATCTAATCACAGTAGGGTTGAAAGAGAAGCCCTGGGATTCTCTTCTCTCCAGGTGCTGAGCCTTCAACTCCCTGTTCCAGCCTGAGAACTCAAGTTACTACCTTGGATCTTTGTACAGTCCTATGTGATCTGGGAGAACTAGCCCTTGACCTTCCTGTACCCCCTGCCTCTCGTCATCTTCTCTCTTTTTAAATACCTGTTTGTTCCAACCCTTCTCTGAACCCAAGCTGTGACAAAGAAGGGCCATCCTGTTTCCCCTCATCTGGGCCATCCACTACTCTGATTGGCCCCTCTCCCTGGAAAACATATGTAATTACAGTGTCAGGTCTAGGAAATGAATGACTGTTCTTCCCCAGATACATTCTGGCTTATTTGAGACCTCTGATTTCTCTGAATCCTGTCCCTTGATTAAGCAGATGACTTGGGAATGGGAGTGGGGTGCAGCCTGGGTCTTTTTTCTTGACTAATAAATATTCTGATTAAGGAGTGTGGCCTGTTTTTCATTCAGGTCTTTCTCTGATCTTCCTCACCTTCTGTAGGCTGTGGTGTGAGGAATGTTTGTAGACTAGTTCTGCATAACATTGCAGTGCTGGATTCTACCACCACCCTCCTTCCCCAGCTCAGTCTGCACCTCACTTGGCAAAGGAGAGTGAATGGCCATCTTGCCTCATTCCCTCTGGGTGTTTTAATCTGGAAAGCCCTTCAAATGGTACTGTACCCTAACATTTGACATTCTTGTTATTGTAAGTAATATATTGTTAACATTTTTTTAAATATTTTTTTTTAAAGATTTTATTTATTTATTTGACAGGGACAGCCAGCAGAGAGGGAACACAAGCAGGGGGAGTGGGAGAGGAAGAAGCAGGCTCCTAGTGGAGGAGCCTGATGTGGGGCTCGATCCCAGAACGCTGGGATCACGCCCTGAGCCGAAGGCAGACGCTTAACGAGTGCGCCACCCAGGCGCCCCAATAATTTTTTTTTTTTTTTTTTTGAGTTGACCTTGCACCTCTCTTTGGGAGCCAGTGCATCCATGGACGTTGGCTGCCATGTGTTGGTGGGTACTCTGGTCAGGCCAGCTGGCTGTCCCGTGTCAGCACTCAGAAGATGATGCACAGAGCAAGGGTACATTCAGCATCTGCGTCACTTCGTGCTCCTGACGTGCTGCTTTCCTTGGGTTAAGTTTTCAGCCCTTAAAAGGATCCTACATATTCTGTGGTATAGGAAGGAAGTGCTCTGAGGGCCTCAGACTGGGAACATCCAGCTACTGTACCTTATCAGAGTATGGAAGAGCCCCAGTCTGAATTTGAGACTCCTCTACTCTGCAGGAGGTGGGAACAGTGCAGGCAGACTTGTGATGGTGGTCACAGGGCCTGAAGGGCCAGAAGTCTCTCCACCTAGCTCCAGTCAAAGCTGGGTGAGGATAGAGGGGAGAAGGGAAGAACAAAAAGGCCCTGCCCCTTCAACCAAGTGCCTACGGTACTGGCGGCTTTCTGTTACAAATTCTCAGTCCTGCTGGCCTAGTCAGGGCTTGCTCCAGGAATCTGAACAGTTGCCCTCGTCCAATTTAGTTTTGTTCCCAAGCCATTTGTTTTCATTTTGATTGAACATAAACAAACTGACCTCCAGTTACTCTCTGTTCGAAAAGCACTATTTGAGTGATTCTGGGACTTGTGGAAGGATAGAGCAGTCCTTCTCAAACTGTCTGTGGTAAAGGACCAGGCTTTTTGCTTTACAAATATCCAGTCCTTTGTACACTAAGATGTGTTCCTGTTGCCCGTGACAAGTGTGCAGTTCACACAGTATGCTTCCCACCACACAAGCTTCACCACACGTGAACTGACCAGACCTCTTTCAGCAGGATAAGTCCATGGATCAGGCACTTGGATATCACAGCCATGTCAAAATGCTAAAAGGTGTCTAAACACTTTCAGTTTCTAACTCATCATGTCTTAGACTAGTAAAAAAAATGTTCATGGACCAGCACGAGTCTTCGAACCACCTTGAGTAGCACTGCTGGGGCCCTCCCCGAGCTCCATAGCTCCATCATCCTCACTGATACATTTCCATACCTATTCTCTCTTACATGAGGATTGCCTCTAGTGAACATTTTTCTTTGGCAAGGTATGTCACTGTAAGGATATTTATACTATTTTTCTAGCCTTTTCTCTTGCTTAAAAATAACCATCACAGAGTTTAGGTTTACCCTGTATATGGAGGTTTTAGGCTGCTCTCAAACTATAAAGGAGATGCCCCTTTGTTCCAGAATTCTGTATGTTAGATAATAAATGTGTAGTTGTTTGGGTGGTTTCGTGAATTAAGAAACAAATTCATATAGAATTTGTGATAATGAGGGTATTTTCCTGGGAAGGGCCCCAAGAGATGCTTATGATACACTATTCAGATGGCTTTGGGGAACTTGGAAGAAACGATGGCCCACAGTAAATGAAGTTGAGATGATAGGCCATATGAGAAATGATCAAAAGGCTTAGAGGAAATGGGCATGCAAGAATGAATGTATATTACACTGGAAAACCCACCGGCTGACCGTGTTCCTCATGAAGGCCTGGGGACAACTTCTTTTGTAAAGGAGAGGTCACGGGTATCTTTGAGAAGTTTAGAAGTGGCTGTCTCTGTGGGTGGAGGCTGATGGAAGGGGATGTTTGAGAACTGGTTTCCCTTGTAGCAGTGAGGAGGATAGGATCCTGGCGTAGCAGAGGCTAAGTGGCAACACTTAACTCTCAGAAGCAGGGTGGGTGGATTTCCAAAAGGGCAGCGTGTTCAAAATGGAGATGGCTAAAGGAACGTGGGTGGTCCTAGGGACCATATAAATGGACAGCCAAGGAAGATATTGATTTATATTTAATTAAGAGAGATCAAGAATGATTGAACAGAGGAAGGAGATCAGTAACTTCAGTGAAAAGTCAAAATTCCTTGCCCATTTCCCAGGCCTGAGACAGTTCTCAGACTCAACCTGTCAATTGAAAGATCCATTTACTTAGTTAACTATATATTGGGGGAAGATGACGTAAATTTTTTAAGTTGGAAAAGAGGGATACTGGGTCTGAATTGACTCATACTCAGGGACCTAAAGCACCACCACAGCGCTTCCCTCCCTACGCCCCTTCCCCATTGCAGTAGGGAAATGTGGGGTGAGATGGAGGGCTTGCCCAAGTCTGTCTCACAGTGGGTCCAAAACCCCACTTTATGGTCATTTTTCCAGTCAAATGTATAATCAGGATGGACATATTTGGCAGTTGGCAGAAAGCCCCAATAGAAGCCCCTGAAACTGTACCCCCACTTCTGCCAAGATAGAAAATAAAAAATCATATTGCATCCTGGGGAAAATGGCAGTGAGTAGTTCACTGCTTAAAAAGGTAGAAGGATGCAAGGGTGTGGGTTTCCATCATCTCCTCCTTTAGTTTCACCTGTCTGGCTCTTGGAAAAACTGGATTGCCGTGGACTATAGCAAACTTAGGTAGGTTGCTCTCCCTGTTGCCGTGCTGTGTTGGGTGTGTTTTCTCTGCTAGAGAAAGTACCACAGCTTCCGTCATAGGTATATGATTATTAATGTGTACTGTCTGACCCTTTACAGAAACTTTGCTGACCCTGTGATCTAGTGAATATGTTTTTCGATACCCATCAAAAAGGAGTATCAGAAACAGTTTGCATTCTCAAGTGATGGGCATCGGTGTATATCACAGTCTTGATCTAGAGCTCTGTTAATTCTCCCCTATGTCACTGTGTAGTCCAAAGGGAGCTGGACATCCTACAAAATAACTGCTTTTATATGCTTTATTAAGCTTATGCTACTCAGGAAATAAGGATATGCTAATCAGACCTGATGAACAAGCAGGGTCAAGTATTTTGGATTCCTTGGTGAGACACCTACACTCCAGAGGGTGGAAGATAAATCCTGCAAAGCTACAGGGTCCTACCACATTGGTTAAGTGTTTAGGAGCCCTGCGATCTGGAGTATTCTGGGACATTCTCTGTAAAGTAAAGGATAAGTTATTGCATCTCGTATCCTTTACCACAAGAAAGAAGCACAGTGCCTTGGGAGGCCTCTTCCAGTTTTGGCACCATATTCTATACTTGGGAATGCGGGAAGGGCCTCTGCAGCAGATCCAGGCTATGATGCATGCAGCACTGCTGCATGGACCATATGGCCTGGAAAATTCCATGGTACTAGATGTATCTGTGGTAGGGAAAGATGATGTGTGGATTCTATGGCAATCTACAGCAGGAGAGTTCCAGCACAGATCTCTAGGGTTCTGGAGTAAGGTTATGCCATCTGCAGTAAAGAAAGTTACATCATTTGAAAAGTATCTCTTAGCATAGGATTAGGGCCTGACAGAGACTCAGTCAGTGCCTCACCACAAAATATCAAGTGACTATGTGACCAGTTTCCCATATAGCCAGCTGGTTATTGTGAGACCTGCCAAATCATAAGACAGAGTGGAGACAATAGCAATCCATCTTACAGTGGAGGTGGTACATTTGGGAAGAAGCCTAAACACACTTGGTAGGTACAAGTTGAAGTGAACAAGGGTCCCCAGATCGCCATATTACCTATATCTGTTGCACTGATAGCTTTGTCCTAGCTCATGCCTGGGGCAGTGTAAGAATTCCTGCAGCCGTTTGACAGGAGGGAAAATAATCCAGGTCTGGTTTGTGGATGAGTTGGTTTGGTATGTCCGGGCAAGCCAAGTATGGACTACTGCTCCTCTACATCGCCATGGAGAGTGGCCCTGAAAGTCAGTGATGAGGAGAAATGCTCAACCAGTAGGTCTTTAGGCAATGTAGCCGATCAATCACTTTGGAGGGAGAGAAGAGGCCTGAAGCAAGGATACACGTGAACTCAGTCAGTGGGCTGGTTGGTCAGGGGTCCAGAAGGTGCAAGATAGGAAAATGCGGGAGAAGGTCTGGTGAAGAGCATTTCGGGGTGGGGGGGGTCTGTGAGAGTGGGACTTGTTACAGTATTCACCAGAAAAGTGTTAACGAATAACCAAATGGACGGACAATTAGGTCAGGAGCCTAGTCAGGTCACCTAGCCTGGTGCTTGCACAGTGTGCTCATGAGTAGAAACACCTTGTTGGCAGAGATGGAGCTATTTATCCACCTGGTAGCATTGGACTCTTCCCTTACCGAAGGCTGACCTAGCTATTTTTAAATATCTAAGCGTCAGCTGCAAAGAGCCATGCTGATCCCCTAGTTCAGTACCGCTGCTCAAGAACAACTCGCCACCTGGTGGCAACAGTTCCATGTTGGAAAAGACACCAACAACTTACTCCGATCACATAGTTTAACTTTGCTTATCCTGCCGAAAGTGCCTTAGCTAGTACAACCATCCAAAGACTCAGAGATGTTTGATCTACTGGTATGGGGTCCTACATAATAATGCCTTGGAACAAGGGGCCCATTTAATGACAAAGCAGGTGCAGCAATGGGGACATGACAGTAGGGTATACTGTTCCTACCAAATACCTTTCCATCCAGAAGCTTCTGACCTGGTAGAGCATTGGAATGGCTTTTTGAAGGTGCATTGGTGGTGCCAGCAAGAATGAGGTGCTGCCCTTTACAGTATAAGCCTACATAACCATAATAGGGTGCTTTATCCTCAGCCCTTAGGTAGAATCCAAGGGCTCTGGGACCAAGGGGTGGAAATAGAAGTGACTCTATTCAGCATCACTCCCAGTGATCTACTTGAGGAATTTTACATCCCAACCCTGCAACTTTAAATTCTGTAGGTCTGGAGGTCCTGGTTTTGGCGGTGGGGTGGGGTGGGAGATCCTTCTATCAGGCACAACATAAGAATCTCACTAAACTTAAAGATATGCTGTCTTCTGGTCACTTTGAGCTCCTAATGCCAGCAGACTATCAAGCAAAGAAGTTACCACGTTGCCTGGGAGATAGGACTGCTGCTAACAGGGACACGGAGAGGAAAGTATGTGATGCACATATGATCCTTGAGATATCTCTTGGTCCTCCTATACTCAGTTTTTAACTATAAATGAGGAAATAAACAATTACATCCTAATAAGGGCATGATCTCTAGGGGCTCAGAACTCTCGGGTGAGAGTCTGGATCACTACTGGGTAAGCCTTCTAGACTAACAGGTGCTAGTCAATGGGGAAATGAATCTAGAATGGGTGCTAGAGAAGGAAGATAATATCATTTACAACTTAGGGAGTCCTCTTGTAAGTGTCCCCAGAAATTTTGATTAACCAGAATGCTGG
Organism: Ailuropoda melanoleuca; assembly: GCF_002007445.2. Classification (NCBI taxonomy): domain Eukaryota; kingdom Metazoa; phylum Chordata; class Mammalia; order Carnivora; family Ursidae; genus Ailuropoda; species Ailuropoda melanoleuca. The sequence goes on from NC_048225.1 coordinate 124,701,669, forward strand.
AGAAACTGCTTGGATAGAGTAAACTTGTGTACAAAGCATGTGGATCTGAGCAGTGCTAGAAGTGGACTGTAGTAAGCATTATTGGTACCCTGTCCAATCCTCTTCACCAGGAAGTGTAAGTCTTGGGTGCCAATAGCTCACAGCTGCATCCTTTGAGAATTGCCCTCTGTGTCGACGGAGCCACTTCTGGAAATTCCTGGAAGGTTATTCCCTCCCAGGGACAGCATCACAGACAGTGGTATCATGTCAATTTTTGCAAAGAAGGCAGCTGGGATTCTGATAGAGATTGCATTATCAGTGATGACCTGTAATCAGTAATTGTGTTATCAGCAAATGATCCTTCCCCCTTTCCTCAGGGTGGGGCAAGTGTGCCATGTATGTGCCAAGAGTTCCTGGTGGAGGGTAAACTTAGGAACCCATATCTTTACCTAACTTTTCCCCATATCCTATCTTGCTTCCCTCACTCCATTACAGGTTTTACTTGGGAGTTCTTCCTCAACAAACTATTTGCACAGAATCCCTTTTTTGAGCTCTGCTTCCAGAGAATCCAGCCTAAGACAGAACAGTGGTATCAACTAAGAGATAAGAATAGGAGAAGTGTTGAGTTTGACAAAGTTAGAGCAAAGGTGAGTTCACTTTGGGAATGTTAAAGTTCCAATGGCTGGAAGAGAAGGGAAGATCCTCAACCTGATAAAGTGCATCTAAGAAAAAACTACAGCTGACAATACACTTAATGGTGAAAGTCTGGGTACTTTTCCCTTAAGATCAGGAACAATACAAGGATATCAGCTCTCACTACTTCTAGTCAACGTTGTGCTGGAGGTCCTGGCCAGGAAAGTTAGGCAAGAAAAAGAAATAAAAGGCGCTGAGATTGGAAAGGAAGAAATAAAGCCATATTTGCGGATGGCATGATCTTGTATATGAAATTCTAAGGACATAAGATCAATTTACAAAAATCCATTGTATTTCTATACGTTTGCAATGAATGATCCAAAAATGAAGTTAAGAAAACAATCCCATTCACAATAACATATAAAGAATACTTGGGGAAAAAAAGAGTACTGAGGAGCAAATTTAACAAAAGAAGTGCAAAACTATACTGTGAAAACTACAAAACATTGTTGAAAGAAGGGAGATCTAAATAAATGGAAAAGCATCTCATGTTCATGGAGCAGAATACTTAACATTATTAAGATGGCAGTACTCCCAAATGAGCTCAAGACTCAGTGCTGTCCCTATCAGAATCCCAGATGACTTCTTTGTGGAAATTGATTAGGTAAGTCTAAAAATCACATGAAATTGCAGTGGACTCATAATAAGAAAACAGTCCAGAAAAAGAAGAAGGACTCACACTTCCCAATTTTTTTTTTAAGATTTTATTTATTTATTTGACAGACAGCCAGCGAGAGAGGGAACACAAGCAGGGGGAGTGGGAGAGGAAGAAGCAGGCTTCCAGCGGAGGAGCCCGATGTGGGGCTCGATCCCAGAACGCCGGGATCACGCCCTGAGCCGAAGGCAGACGCTCAACGACTGCGCCACTCAGGCGCCCCTCACGCTTCCCAATTTCAAAACTTACTACAAAGCAATGGTAATCAACACAGAGTGCTTTTGGCACAAGGATAAACACAGATACCAATGGAATAGAATGAACTCACACATCTATAGTCAACTGAGTTTTGACAAGGGTGCCAAAACCATCCAGTGGGGGGAGAATAGTCTTTTCAATGGTGGCGCTGGGCCAACTGGACACATCCAAAAGAATGGGCTCAATCCTAACCTCACAGTATATAAAAAAAATTAAAATAGGTCAAAGACTTAAAAGTAGTAACTAAAACCGTAAAGCTCTTAGAAGAAAACGGGTAAAACTGTCATAACTTTGGGCTTATCTAGGGGATTCTTAAATATGGCACCAAAAGCATGAGCAACAACAACAACAAAAAGATCAGTTGGACTTAATCAAAACTAGAAAACTTTGCGCTTCAAAGGACACCATCAAAAATGAAGACCCACAGAATGGGAGAAAATATTTGTAAATCGTATACCTGATAAGGGACTTGTATCTAGAATATATATTCTTACAACTCAGTAAGTTATAAGAATGGGCAAAGGATCTGACATTTCTCCAAAGAAGACAAAAATGTCCAATAAACATGTGAAAGATGTTTGACATTGTTAGTCATTAGGGAAGTGCACACCAAAATCGTAGTGAGATACCACTTCCCATCCACTAGGATGGCTGGAAATAAAGCGTCAGATAATCAAATATTGGCCAGGATGGGGAGAAATTGGAATGCTCATACACTGCTTGTGTGAATGTGAAATGGTACAACTGCTTTGAGAAACAGTCTGTTAGTTTCTCAAATGATTAAGCAAAGAGTTAACCATGTGACCCAGAAATTCCACTCCTAGGTATATATCTGAGAAAAATGAAGTATGTGTCCATGCAGAAACTTGTGCATGAATTTTTATAGCAGCGTTATTCATAATAGTCTTCAGAAACAACTAAACTGTCTATCAGCAGATGAAGGGATACACAAGATGTGGTATATTCATACAATGGAACAATATTTGGTTATAAAAAGGAATAATACATGATACAACATGGATGAACTTTGAAGACATGCTAAGTGAAAGAAACCAATCACACACAAAAATGTGATTTCATTCATATGGAAGTCCAGAATAGGGAAATCCATAGATACAAAGTAGTTAATGGTTTCTTAGGGCTGGAGGAGGATGGGAAGATAGGGTGTAATAGCACAGGGTACTGGGTTTCTTTTTGCGATGATGAAAATGGTTGAAAACTGACTGTGGTGATGGTTGCACGTATCTGTGAATGTACTAAAAGCCATTCAATTGCACACTTTAAATGGGTGAATTGTATGTGAATTTCATTTCAATAAAGCGGTTTTTTAAAAAAAAATGCCGCTGGCTATCAGGTATGTAAGTCTAAAGCTTGAAGGAGAAGCTTGGATTGGCAGTAAAGGTTTTGGGATATGGATGGTAGTTTAAACTGTGAGAATGAATAACATCATTTTGGAAGAACATGTAGAATGAAGAGGAAGAGAAGCTCATGAAATAAATCGTCAAGAGAGATAAATAGAACTATGAAATACGTGTCACAGAAATCTGTGAGATTGAATATTTAGAAGGGGTAATGATCATCACAACCTCAAACGCAATAGGAAAGCCCAAAATAAGAAAGATTTGTTGGTAAGAGCAATGGTGTCCATCAAAGCATAGTAACCAGAGTTAAGCATAGAAACCAGATCACAGAGTGGGAGGTTTTTATTTCCATAGCTCCACTAAAATCACTCTTGTTGAGGTCTTAACCTCCATGTTTCCAAATCCAGTGGTCAATTTTTGTCTTAATCCCAAACTCTTTTTTTTTTTTTTAAAGATTTTGTATATTTCACAGAGAGGGAGTGAGGGAGAGAGCCCAAGCAGGGGGAGCAGCTTGCAAAGGGAGAGGGAGAAGCAGGCTCCCTGCTGAGCAGGGAGACCGATGCAGGGCTTGATCCCAGGACTCTGGGATTATGACCTGAGCAGAAGGCAGATGCTTAACCGACTGAGCGACCCGGGTGCCCCTTAACTTCAAACTCTTTTTTTTTTTTTTTTAAGATTTTATTTATTTATGTGACAGAGAGAGCCAGCGAGAGAGGGAACACAGCAGGGGGTGGGAGAGGAAGAAGCAGGCTCCCAGCGGAGGAACCTGATGTGGGGCTCGGTCCCTTAACGCCGGGATCACGCCCTGAGCCGAAGGCAGATGCTTAACGACTGCGCTACCCATGTGCCCCTTAACTTCAAACTCTTAAACAAGAATGACTGTTGATAGTATCCTTCTTGAAACATTTAAGAAATTTGTTTTATAAGACGCCATACCCTCTTGGGTTTTAAATCATATTTCCTGGTTGCCCCTTCTAAATAAATTTTGCTGGATTTTTTTTTTTTTCGCCCTGACCTTTACTAGTTGGAGCTCCTTAGCATTAGAGAACCCAGCCTATATATATACACTGCTTCTTTTTTCTTCCACATGAAGTAAGCACTCCCCACTCCATGGTTATATACACCGTTTATAGCTTAATGACTCCCCAGTTTATACCACCAATTGTCTTCTCCTGTGAGCCTCAGATTCATATTTCAATTGTTTACTCAGCTCCATTTGGAAATCTAATAGGCACCTCCAGTTTAACATGTCTAAAATAGAACTGGACATTTTTCCAAAAAAAAAAAAACAAAACAAAAAAACAACCCTCCTCCTGCTCCCCCCCCTCCCCGCCTGGAGTTCTACCTCAGCAAATGGCATTACTATTTATCCTGTCGCTCAAGTCAAAAAACCTGAGATAGCTTGACTCTTTATCTTGCACTCCATACTCAATCTATTAGCAAATCCCCTCTGCCACCTTCAAAGTATGTCCTGAATCCAACCACTTCCTACCACGTCCACTGCAACACTGGTCTTGCAGATCTTTTGCAATAGCTTCATAACTGGTCTTTCAGCTTCTATTTTGCCTCCCTGCAGGCAGTTTTCAAAGAAGCAACCAGAGTAAATCTCTCCACTTATAAATCAGATCATGTCACTTTTTTACTCAGAACCTCCATGGCTTTCTAGCACTCTTTGCAGATAAAATCCAAAGCCCTCTCCTTGGTCTATAAATCTGGGAGTGATCTGGCTCCCCTCATGTTTCTCCAGACTAATTTCCTATCAGCTCTTTTGCCACACTGGCTTCCCTGCTGTTCTTTGGATACACCAAGCACACTCAAGCTTCAGCTCTTTTTACCTTATTGTTCCCTCCTTCTGGGAGGTTCTTTCCCCTGTGTGTATGGCTCACTCTCTCACTTCAAATCTTTATTCAGATGTCACCTCAGCAGAGGGCCTTCCCTGAACCCCCTCTGTAAAAGAGCACACCTACTCAGGTAAACCCTGCTTTATTTTCCACTAGCCTTCATAACGTTAATATTATAGTCTGTGTGACCCTGCCTTCCCCTTACACTCCCAACGCCTGCACTGAGAAAAAAGTTGTGTGAATGCAGGAATCCTTGTGTGTTTTTGTTTGCTTGTTTGTTTTTTTACTGCATCAGCCCCAGAACCTAGAACAGGGCCTTACACGCTATAGGAAATCGACAGATGTTGACAGAGTGAATAAAAGAACGGATGAATGGTAAGGCATCAGATAGCTACTTAGTGCTCTGGTCCTCTTCTAGATGTTGGGGTTACAAAGACAAGAAAGATATAGTTCCTGCCATTATAGAGCTCATATTCTAGTAGTATACTTAGATTACAGTTACATAATTATATGTTAAATGTTCACAGGTAAAAAATGTTAGGAAAAAACAATGCAGAGTGAGAGGACAGAGGAGGATGGTGGTGTAGGATATTATTTTAGTTGGAATAGTCAAGAGCTGCCTCTCAGAAGAAGTAGGATTTCAGTAGCGATCTGGGTGGAGAGAGCAAGTTTAGTAAAGATCTGGTAGATGAGTATTCCAAGAAGAGGGAACAAATTCAGAAGCCCTAAGAGTGTATCATGCTTTGGCTGGATTTAAGAGTAGAGAAGGCCAATGAGGTTAGAGCAGAAGTAGGCAGTATGGGAGGAGAGGAAATCAGAGAAACAGGTGCCACAACATGTAAGGCTCTCTTTGGAAGCCATTGTGATCACTTTTTTTTTTTTTTAATTGTGCGATGGGGAAGATTTGGGGTAATAATATGACCTGACTTATATTTTAAAAGGTCACACTGGCTGCCTTCTGTTTAACTGGCAGGTAAATAGTGGAAGTAGACAAACTAGCTAGGAGTCCATTGCAACAGTATAAGTAATATATAATGGCATAATAGGATGGAAGCGATAGAGGAGGTGAAAGGGGTCAGATGCTTGCACCCTGGCCTGGTCAAAAATCCCCGCGCCTGGCAGCCACCTTTCCAGACTTCTGCAAGCTTCCTTTAGGTGTTGGGACGAAGCAGAGCTCACAGCAGCAAGCCCATTCTGAGGACCCCACAGCACACCACCCCCATCGGAGAAACAGTCTCTGGAATAGCTCGGCTGCACCTTAAGCTTCCGGAATCCCTTCTTTTCATTTGAAAATGGAGGAATGGAAGCTCTCGGGGGGGAAGCAGGTCTCGAAGGTGTAGAAACCACTGAAAAAAACAAGGTCCTTAAAGGAAATGGGGGTTTTCAGAGGAAACCCGGCGACAACCGCCTGTTCCCAGTATTCAAAAGCAAGGCAAAAATGGAGAACGGCCAGGAGGTTGCCCGCCAACCCGCCAGAAATGAAGTTTATTTCCACTACACCACCACAACTCTGGGAGGCCCCCAACTCGCGTTTGTTTTGATAGCGCGAGGGAAGCGAGCCCCTCGAAACACACCGCGAAAACAACCTCGCCTCCCGGGAGTGCGCACGCGCCCCTCCCTCTGTTTTCCGTTGGCCCTAAGCCCCGCCCCTTCTGCGTCCTCCGAGGAGGGTTGGGAGCGGAGAGCTCGCGCGACCACTCTTCCCTCAGTCTCCTCCAGCACCTCGTCGCAAACGGGGCCGGAAAGCGTGGCGGCGCAGGCGCAAGCGCCGAGAGCGGAGGCGGTGGTGGTGGCGGCCGCTGGCCAGTGTAAGATGGCGGCGGCGTTGGTGGCGGCAGTGGACGGGGCGGCTGGGCCTGGAACAGTCGGAGCAGCCGCTGGCAGAAGGATGACCCAAGACGGGAAGCGGGCTGCTGAGCCTCGCCGGCTCCCGTGCTTGTAACTGCCCCAGTCGGACACCCTCCCCCCCTTGACCTAACCGGTCCGTGTCTCGTTCCGGCTTGGCCTGACCCCCTCGCCCCTGGCCCGCTCCCCGTCAGGATAGGTTGGATTCCTTTCCCAGGCACCCGGGGCTCAGGTCTTTTCCTGGCCCTGGCCCTGGCCCTGGCCCGAGTCTCCGCCGGGAGGACTGGCTGCCCTTGCCTCAGGTCAGCCCTGGGGTTGCCCCCAAGAGCCTGCCCCGCAGTCCGTAGGGACGTCTTTGCTACTGGGGTGATCCGTTTGTGTGCGCGTTTTTATCCCTTAGACTGGGGGAAGCGGTCGCCCTGCGTCTCCCCGTCACCTCGGGGCCACCGCGCAGTGTGCCCCCTCCCCCATCCCGAGTTCTCGGGCCCAGCACCTTGTACGGAAGGCCGAGGTCCAAGTCAGTTGTTGCCGTCTGCTCTTGTTCCCTTTGTAATACAATTCTCGCAGCTAACTTCCCCTCACCCCCAGATCTTCCAGGGCACCGCAGAACCGTACCATTTGCTCCCTGTTAGTTGGAAAGCATCTGGTGGCTTGAATTTCTGACTCATATGATTGTTGCTGGAGTCTCTGTAAACAAACCGGCACTAGCGCTATCACATTCTCTCCGGGATTTCCCCCCTGCTCTGTGGGTTCTTGTTGAGAGGTTTGGTTATGGGTTAGCGTTGGAAAGATTCAGGTTTTCCTTTTAAATGACTTTTACGTTTTAGCGGAGCCGGGAGATTACTTGCCTGGTCCATTTTGTTTCTGTAACTGTGTGGGTTATTTGTTCAGTAGTTAGAGTTACTCTGGTTTTAAACCGTTCTGAGGAGGTCTAAAAAGATTCTGAAATGTATTCATAATTTTTAAAATTATGTTTGGTAGAGATACCTTTGCCATTTAAACTTTAACTTTTCTCAGCCCTTCAGTGAATCAACAGACCTATTTTCTCAGGAGCTCAGCCTGGCCCTACTTCAGTGATAAAGAAGGAAAGGTGAGTAGGAGTTGAAGGCATTTAAATTCCTGAGTCCAAGACAGACCCTATCTTGATGCTCAAGTGCTGACCACTAAAGTCATAAAATTCCTACCACAGTATCCCAGAGTTGGGGTATTGTTCTTGGCTGTGTTCCAGCTCCGGTTAAATTACTTTGACACGTTTTATTGGCTGTGAGCGTCTTGACTTTCTGTCCTAAACTATTGCTGTATATCTTCAGATAACTCCAATTAAGCCCAGAAGTGAATGTGTCTCCCTCTTCCTTTATTCATTTGCCTTGTGTGTTGCCTTTGTGGCGATCATGTTTCTTACATTGTTAAACGCTGGGAATTTGTTTGCCTGAGTTCTCTTCAGCCTCTTGTCAAATCAAGTCTCTTCCCTTCTCCAGGCTTTGGACTGTTGTTCCTGTTTAGAGGAGAATCCAGCTGCTTGTCACTAAAGGCTGGGAAGTGATGCTGCCATCAGTTGGTGTCTGAGTTCAGTCCACCTTGGAATTCCAACTTTTCAGGACATAGTAGTAAATTTGGGGTTAAAAAAAATAAAAATATTGGCTGCTCTTTTATAGCTGGTCTGAAGAGTTTTTGGTGAGCAGGGGAATCATTCTGTGCATTTAGCACGGGCCAGGGCCAAAGTGGGAGTCCGAACATACTTATAAATACTTGTAAGACTCTGAGGTTTCTTAGCAGAGAATGTGCTGTGGTTGATGTCTGTGGGATGTGACAGACGAGCTGAGTGGCTCTGGAAGGTAGGCCTGGCTGATTCTTAGTACCTTTATGATATGTAGTAGGTAAAGGTTGAGTGTGACAGTGGTAAGTTTTGTTCCACATGGTGTCCTGATTAGAAAGTGAACTGGACTAAGATTATTTTTGGTGGCATGTATGTGTATCAGTAAGATATAAAGAGATAATACAGCCTTGAGAGCTGGACAGCCCTGAGTTTAAATACTAAGATTTATTGGCCATGTGACCTTGGGCAAGCTACTTAAACTCTGACTCTTAATTTCCACATCTCTAAAAGTGGGATAATGCCTGGGGTCATTGTTAGAATTGTACGAGGGAACCCATATAAAGCTGTTAAATGCCTAACATATGATAGAAACTGAAAAAAAAAAAATTAACACGTTGTTGCTATGGCTTCGAGTAAGGTATGCATTGGTCTACACTTCTTTGCATTTTGCTTTCGAACATGTTTTCCTTTTTTACTTTTTTTTCTTTAAATTACTTTTAACTGGTCAGCTTACTTGTACGCCTTGTGGGTACACACCTAGAGTTATCTTCTGAACATGATTGAGGTCCGTGTTGTGGGGGTTCGAGGTCAGAGAACAGGGGAGATATTAGAGGTCAGTCTGTGTATATCTCTATATGCATTCTTAGACTAAACATCAGTATATGTCCTTAGTTCAATGCTTCCTTCCTCCTGGTCTCTGTTAGCACACCTGATCAGCGTTGAGACAAGGATTGTAATTCCTTCCCTTGCTGCTTTGGTGGTGTTCACCGCCTCTGCTCCAGCTACCCGTTATGATTTTTCCTTTTTGCCTTGAAGATAATACATTTTTTTCCAAGCTATTGGGCTCGGCGGTAATCCTCATCAATAGATTATCCGAGAACTAGGCCATGAAAAGGTCTCCTTGTTCTTGGAAGTGAGTCTGGGCTCGGGAGCAGGGAGTGCAGAGCATTTTATTTCATCTCCCCAGCTGGACCATCTTAACAATATGATGGCAAAGATGCAGGTTTTTAACCTTCTCTTGTTGGGTTTTCTTCTACATCTTTTTGGGGAAGGTAAGGGCACATAAAAATTAAAAGTGTTGATAATATTGCAATGAAATCACCTATTCATTCAGGCCAGTGATCAACTTTCATTACCACCATCCAGGGTCTACATTCTCCCTATTGAAAAGTAGACTTTTGGATGGAGGGTTTTGAGGTGGGCTGAGACTGCATTTTTATTATTTGTGTTTTTATGAGATCTGAAGATCTGTGTTGGGTGTGGAGCGAGGTTGGGAGGAGAAAAGGACATATGTTGAAAGAGGCATAACTTTGTTCCTTATTACTCTGTGTGCTGAGTAAGAATCCCTCCTCCCGCAGGGGTATCACATTCTGAGCTCCAGCTGACATCTTTGTGTACAGTGAACCAGTATTCTTAGTCTCTGGACCACAACTGCAGAATTCTTACTTTGCTGAAGATATTTTATATTTCAGAGTGTTGCATAAGAATCGTCTCATGTTATTGGGAAGTATTTCCTAGTATGGCTGAAGTGGGAGGCTAGGTTTGCTTGTGACCTTAATTCCCACCACCAGCCTGACAGGGCATTTTTATACAGCGTTCCGTGGAATGTATAGGAAACAGTACCAGTGCTGTGATCCTTAGTATTGACTAGGATCAACCTAAGACTGAAGCTTGTCTTGAGAGAGAGCTAAAAGAAAGCGGCCTTTTTGTTGCCAGTTTAAAACAATACTGACATTTCAAGAGCAAAAGGACTCTAGGAGAAGACATTCTGCAGACGTGCACCCTGTTGTGGGAGACTGAGACCTTCAGACTTTCATGCTCTCTGTCCTGTGTTCTAGCAGGTGAGTTACAGGCTTTTAAAATCATGAAGTGACTAATTAAGCTTTGTTTTCGGGAGGTAGATTTGTTTCTGGATTGTTTCTCCTGTAGAAAAGTTATTCTAAACATGTCTAGGAATGGTCCAGATTATAAAAGAGTTATCCAAACAGAGCTTTTTATTGCATAACGTTGGTGTTTAAGTTAGTTTTTAAGATTGAATTAGCTTTTTCTTTTTTAAAAAAGCAAATGATCAGTAAGCCAAGATAATCTACTTACTGTCACCGAATCTGGAACCTAGGGAACTAACTGAAAGAATTGAATCAGCAACAGACGTGGAGGTGGTGACATGTGTATGTTAATGTCAGAGCCAGATGCCAGTGATTTTAGCTTAGCTTTGCAGTAATATTGAAAACTTTTCGTCTTAATGTTTTTGTGAATACAATCAAGAAACTTTGTCACTGTTAAGATTGGTCAGAAATTCTTGTTTACTTGATTCAGTTATTTTCTTGGAGAAGAAAGTCCTTGAAAGGTCTTTGAAAGTTAGTGTGTAATGAATTTTGTGACTCGGTCACACTCCTTTATAGCAGGCTTTTATCTCTGTCTCCATAGGACATAGTTTCTGGGCCAGAAGCCCACTTTCTCAAGTACTTGCCTTAACCTCTGGAATGTGTATGCTAAAGATAAATTAATGAACTGAGCCTGCTCTGAGTTTGCAGATAGGGCATGGGGAGTGATTCATATGACAAAGATGGCATCTTATTCCTGAAATGTAGTATGGCTAATGGATTGGCTTATTACAAACAGTTTTAGTATCACATCTGAGAGGTTGGGTATTTGCTCTTGTCCTCTGATGATGCTGTTTAACGAGGTCTTTCGAAGTTCTAATGCGAAGCAGGCATGCTTCCCTCTCATGTCCTTGCATTGTTGTTGTTCTTGGTTTTTCTTAGCCACCTGGCTATCTGTAGGCTTTACCTCTGGCGGTAGCCAGGAGGCTGTATTCCTCTGGTGTACTGTAAGCCTTGCCACATTATCAGACATGTTTCTAACGTTATTTAGGACCCAGTGTTAGACTCTCTCCTCTCACCTAGTGCATGTGGGAGGGCACTTCTTGGTGTCTCTAGCCTTTCTGTTTTATTGTCTTATTGTCAGCTGTGTCTTTGGAGTGTCACACTTCGTGTCCTGTGTCCTTTCCAGTGATGAAAGCACAGTTTGAAATGTGAGTAAAAACTGGTAATGGGGGCTGGATTCTGATGTAAATCATTTCATTGTGGAAACACAGTGGAGTTTCCTTAGAAATGACTTTTCCTTAGAATCATTTAAATTGAGGTAAATGGGCTTAAATATGGTCATAAAAAGTTCCTTAGCTGTATTGCTGCAGACAGCACTTAAGAGTTAGAATGCATTCCCAACATACTCTGAAATACCATTACTAGAATTAAAGCCAATAAACTGTAAACACAGGGCATTTGGTATTACTAACAGGGAGAGAAGGCATATATCCCAAGGAGGAATGAAGTTCCTTGTTCATAGTATAGTTAATGCAGGAATTCCTTGTTTTCTTCATCATCTGTGAGGATTGCTTTGAAGTTCTCATCGTGGCTATCCAGTGAACCTTCCAGAGGGAGAAGAACTGAAAGAGTGGGAGGCTTATATTTTGGGCACCTGGGTATATTGCTTTACTGTAGTTCTTAGAGCGCGAATGTGCTCAAGAGACACTGACAGAGCTCTTTGATTCTTTAAAAGGCCGGTCAGAGCAGGGAAGCAGATTTTATAGACTTGCAACTATGGCCCCGTTTGTGTACGGTGTTTGGAGGATTGTTGCTGAGTGGTGAAGCCCAGGCTTCTCTAGGAAAGTGCAGTCTGGAAGCAAAAATGAGAAACTAGAAAAATAATATACATCCCTACCATGTCCAGACAGGCTCTTTGCAAAAATGTTGTCTCTAATTCTCTAAATCAGCTCCTGCAGGGTAATGGTATTGTCCCATTTTATGGAAGGCGAAACAGACTGAAGTGTAGAATCAGAATTCAAACCCAGGTCTGACTGGCACCAAGAATCCTTTTTTATTATAGCATGTGCTGTCTCTAGAAACGTGGGCTCCTCAGTGCCAACTGATGAAAGAAATGAGCTGAAAGGAAGAGTTCAGTACTTCTTATAAAAGCATATGTAAAGTATAAAAGGTCTGTCCACATGACAGTATGAATAAAGACATTTCTGAATTGTATAAACATGGGTCTCAGGTTGTGATTAATTGGTAGGCCAATGAGTTTTTTTTTTTTTTAAGATTTTATTTATTTATTCAACAGAGATAGAGACAGCCAGCGAGAGAGGGAACACAAGCAGGGGGAGTGGGAGAGGAAGAAGCAGGCTCATAGCGGAGGAGCCTGATGTGGGGCTCGATCCCACAACGCCGGGATCACGCCCTGAGCCGAAGGCAGACGCTTAACCGCTGTGCCACCCAGGCGCCCCGAGTTTTTTAAGAATATAACTTTAATGGATGTTAACTACACTGAAGGAGATAACTGGATCCTTTTTTGATCCTTGAAGAGGGAGAAAATGGCATTGTGCCTTCACATCAGAGGTAACTCCACAGAACCCTGTTCTGACTCTCAGAGCCCTTTCTCAGTCTGCCTCTTTCTGTATCTCTGAAGCTTTTGAAACGTGGACGGTCCCCACCTTCTTGAAACCTTTTTATCTCTTGATTTACAAGACCTTTGACACTCATTCCTTCTGCTCTCCTGCGCATTTTTTGGTCTCCCTCTTATTTCTTTTGCTAAGGGTGGGTGTTCCCCAAGATTCTTTCCTTGGACTCTCTCACCTTTCTTAGTTTCTTAAATTTTTGTTTCTTCAGTGAGGTATAACTTATAAAGGGGTTGATTTTGAAGCTTCTCTGTACAGTAGTTCCCAAGTCTGTATCCCTGACCCTAATTTCTCAAATTGCAGACCTACCTTTGTTTTCCGCTACCTTACTGACATGTCAACTTGGATTTTAAACATAATCAAAGTCAAATTCATCTCTTCTCCCACACATGCCAGCTTCTCATTTTTGAGATTGATCTCCCCTGGACACCCAGACTCCAACTTGTCTTTTTGAGTTTTGGGGCTTCGTAACTACGGATGAACCAGGTACGGATGAACCTCGGCAGCGTCCTCACACCCATTCTGTTCTCCTTTCCTCTGCCAGCAGCCTCAGACAGGCGCTCAGCGCTTTTTACCTCCGTGACTGTGGAAGCTTTTAAACTTGTTTCTCCTTCCTTTTCTGTCCGTTTCAGTCTCATCTTACTATCCTTGACAAAGGGATTTTCCTGATGCCCGCACGCACGCACGCAGGCACCTTCTTAACTAATCAGCTGCACCCCACCACTTAGCCCAAACAGACCTGGACATACCAGGTTTTTCATCTTCCATGTATTTTCCCATCCTTGTCCTCCTGGTCTTTCTTGGCTTTACCCACGGAAAGCCTATCCTCCCTTCAAAGCCGAGTTTATCTTTTTTTCTTAAATGATACTGATGCTTGTGTCCCTTATATCATAGCTGTATACTCATTTTTGCTAATTGATGACTGGCTACGGAAGGGGTTAGGACTGCCTTGTCTGTACTTGTAGCTCCTGTGTTGCCTTGTAGGTTGTTGCTTTACTAACTTGCCTGTGTGTGGATGGGCCACTGGGTGGTGCCAGAGGCCTGGAATTCGGGTAAGCAAGGGCCGCTGGAGTGCTGCGCAGTTAGGTTGCCGTGTGCTGTCAAATCTTCTGCGCGACACGAATAGAGAGTAATTTTCCTGATCCAGAAACACTTATAGTTTCTTGCTGCTGCTCTGTCCAGTACCAGAGGAGGTAGTGTAGTGTGTTCCCCTCCTCTTAGTACTTAGTAGAGAGTGGCCCAGAACTAAAGGCCTCCCCCCTCCCTGTAAACATGTTATATATAGTATGAGTTCCAGTTTCCTTGGGGTTATCCTTTGATTTTCAGCGCCTGGGGTTCTCTGATTAATAAACACCATACTGTTGGAGTGTGGCTAGCGGTGGGAGTCAGGAAAGTTGGCTGAAGACGTGTTTATTGTGAAGTACAGAAAAGGTGAGGAGAATGAATTTAAAATGAGCCATTTCAGCTTGAAAACCACAACTGGGGATGGGGAAAGTAGGACCAGTCAGTTCCAGGTGGACCACAGAGCCCAGGGCAGAAAGGCAAATTTGTCCTGTGGATGGAGATAGGCCCTGAACAGCTGTCCTGTTATGGGTGTGTTTTGGGATGTCTGTCCTTCTAAGAGGAGCCAGACACTGCGTGACTCACAGATATCTGTCCTACTAATAATTGAAGTATTTTCTCCTACCATTTCTCAGTGTCAGAGGAGATTCTAAAACTTTGTCTACTTTAAATATGGGTGTTGATGTAGGAGAGCTGGGCACTTGAGTTGCAGAGGGAGGTGCGCCAAACCAGACTGCTGGGCTTATGTAAGTCATGGGGACTCACGGGGTGGGGTGAGCTCGGGTCTTAGTAAAAGGGACCAGGGATGGTAATGTGTGTAGTTGTTGATGCTCCCGTGGGGCCTGAGGTGAGGAAGAATTATCACACCCGTTTTCGTATTCCCTAGACTCCAAAGGAGTTAAAATGAAATGCAATGTGAGAGAAATTTTAAAAATAAAATCAAAAAGCGTTTAGTATACAAATCAACAATACAACCACAGAACTATTCTTTTTTTTTTTTTTTTTTAAGATTTTATTTATTTATTCGACAGAGATACAGACAGAGCGAGAGAGGGAACACAAGGCAGGGGGAGTGGGAGAGGAAGAAGCAGGCTCATAGCAGAAGAGCCTGATGTGGGGCTCGATCCCATAACGTCGAGATCACGCCCTGAGCCGAAGGCAGACGCCCAACCGCTGTGCCACCCAGGCGCCCCACCACAGAACTATTCTGAACTACTTTAAGCTCCTGGTACTTTTAGTTGTCACCAAGACAGTGGGGTTGGAGTCTTTTTATAAGTTTAAGATTCATCTTGGCCTTTCATGGTGTTACTGGTAAATCACAGTGGCGTCAGTCGAAGCCAAACTCCTCCTGTACTTTCTTTTTTAAACAAGAAGTGATGTTTTGCTCTCATTTACTGTGGCATATTGACTGCTTTAGCTAACTTCTGTTAATAATCACAACGTTGAGAACTTAGTATTTTTAATTATATTCTGATTATTCTTATTATTTTTTAAGTAGGCTCCACGCCTTGCATGGTGGAGCCTAGCACAGGGCTTGAACTGCGATCCTGAAATCAAGAGCCGAGTGCAGACTGAGAGGTGGATGCCCCACCAGTTGAGCCACCCAGGCACCCTGGCCCCAAGAATTTAATATTTTTAATTTTAATTCTTGGGCTTTGTCCGTCATTTAATGCTTTGCCTGACTTCTTCCTCCCACATCCCTTCTCTTATTCCCGTTTTATCGGCCACATTTCTTGAGGTATCATTTACGTACATGTAAAATTTACACCTTTTCTTGGTGACTCATTCTGTGGATTCTGATAAACACATAGTCACATGACACCACCACGGTCGAGGCATAGAACGTTTCCATCACTTCCAGAAGGTTTCTCATGCCTGTTCGTGGTCAGTTCTCTTCTCCCACCCCCAGCCACCACTGTTCTGCGTGGCTGGCTGTCCATATAGTTTGTTTTTGTTTTTTTTTTTTTTTAGCTGTCCCATGAATGGAATCATGATGTAGCTGTTGGAGTCTTGCTTCTTTGACTTAGCTTGACATATTTGCCATCCATCCACATTGCTGTGTGTGTTGGTAATTCATTCCTTTTTATTGCTCAGTAGTATTCCGTTGTGTGGATGGACCACAACTTATGTATCAACGATCACCTGGGTGAAGAACATTTGATAGTTCCCAGTTTTTGGTGAATCTAAATAAAGCCACTAAAGAAAACATTCATCTGTAGGTTCCTGGGTGAACATATATTTTCATTTTTCTTGAGTACATACCTTAGTGGGATTCCTGGGTTGTATAGTCAGTTTGTGTTTGACTTTATAAAAAACCGCCAAACTGTTTTCCAAAGTGACTGCCATTTTGCATTTCTACCGGCGGCGTGTGGGACTTCAGTTGCTCCCTTCCTTGTTAGCACTTGATAAAGGAAGCTTTCATTATTATTATTTTAATAAATTTTAGCCGTTCTAATAGGAGTATAGAGGTTTATTGTAGTTTCAATTTGTATTTCCCTAATGACTGATAACATTGAGCATCTTTTCAGGTGATTGTTCTTTAGCTGTGAGAGGTAGATTTTGGCTGCTGCCCTCCATGAAATCTGCCTCCTGAAGATATTTCTTCTAGTCCATAGCTTGTCTTTTCATTTTCTTAGTAGTGTCTCTTGAAGAATAAATTTTTATTTTGATATGTCTAGTTACTTAATTTTTTCTTTCACAGTTTATGGGGTTTTTTGGTTTTTTTGTTTTTGAGTCCTTGTCTTAAGAAATATTTGTCTAACCTGTGTCACAAGCATTATCTTCTTTGTTTTCTTCTGGAAGTTATATTGTTTGAGCTTTTTATTTAGGTCTGTGATCCATTTTGAGTTAGTTTTTGTGTATTGTACAGCTTATGAATCAAGTTTTTTTGTGTTCTTTTTTTTTCTTGACTTTTTCTTGTCTTTTTTTTTTTGCATTTGATGTCCTGTTCTGGTGTATGTGGTGTATTGAACAAGAGATGTTTGGTACCTCTTCCACAAAGTACTTTAATACACTGTATTAACTGCCCCTGTGCTTGGTTTTTAGTTAATAATTTGTCATATATTTGGTTAAAAATTTAAAGCCTTTTTATTAACACAAGAGAAATTTAGGTCACTGGAATTTCTTGGGTAGAAATTAAAATGACAACTGGTTCTTTTTTCCCCATCCCCCAATAGTTTACTCTTTAACCTTCAGTTTGGCAGGGGTTATGGTTATTTTTAGAGTGTAGGCAGTAGAGCTAATCTAATTAAACTCCCCCAGCTACCTGGGACAGTGAGCTCATCAGCTCTTCCAGGCTCAGATTGGTTTGCTCTGGACTGGATTTTACATGGAAATCGATCAAGGTAAAAGCAATGGGTTTGTTGGGAATGTAGTGCTTTAAAGAATGGAGAAGGTAATTTATGTTCGGGTCAAGTGTGATCCCTAACTTCTGATTGTAAAATAAGGTTATATTCTTTGGTGATGAAAGATTCTGGAGTGGCTCCTGTACTTGGGACCAAGGGCCGTCATGGCATCTTGCCTGTTTTAATTTGGATACTTTAATTCCGGCCCCAGAGTTGAGATGGTTTTTAATTTCTTCATTCTGATAGAAATGTATACGATAAGAATAACAGGTCATTTCCAAAGTGATTGTATTTTATTGTCATCATTTCTTGGATTTTTAAAAAAGTGGTCCTCCAAAGGGAGAAAGTGTGCACCCCAGGGGGTATTGAAGATGGTCCAGTGATGTATAGAAAAAGAATGTTGGAATTTTTTTCTAGAAAAATTAAACTTAGTATTTCATGTGACTTGATTAGATGTGTGATGTACATGCACACATGTCGAGGATTCATGGTAAAACTTGTCACTGATAGGAGTTCGTGATCTGTTTTGAGATCACTGCTCCAGATCACCCTGCCGCAGAACTCCTGACGTACAGTTCTACTTACTGTTACCACCTCTTGAATCACTAACACTATTTTACAAAAAAAAGAAAATGAAGTCTAGAGAAGGTTAAGTAGCTCATCCATGGTCAGACAGGATGCTAATGGCTTAGCTGATACTACAACCCTGGACTAATTTTCTTTTCTTTTCTTTTTTTTTTTTTTTTAAAGATTTTATTTATTTATTTGACAGAGATAGAGACCGCCAACGAGAGAGGGAACACAAGCAGGGGGAGTGGGAGAGGAAGAAGCAGGCTTTTATAGCAGAGGAGCCTGATGTGGGGCTCGATCCCGGAACGCTGGGATCACACCCTGAGCTGAAGGCAGACGCTTAACGACTACGCCACCCAGGCGCCCCTACCCTGGACTAATTTTCAATCTAGAACTAATTTTGCTAAACTCTGTGGCCCATAAAATGTGACCTTTATTTATTTATTTATTTTTAAGATTTTATTTATTTATTTATTTGACAGAGAGAGAGACAGCCAGGGAGAGAGGGAACACAAGCAGGGGGAGTGGGAGAGGAAGAAGCAGGCTCATAGCGGAGGAGCCTGATGTGGGGCTCGATCCCAGAACGCCGGGATCACGCCCTGAGCCGAAGGCAGACGCTTAACGACTGCGCCACCCAGGCACCCCAAAATGGGACCTTTAGAAGCTGTCTGCCTACCAGCTCAGTGATTAACAGAGTTGGCATGAGCATTCACATGGTTGTCCCTGTTTCTGAATTTAGCAATACATTCTGTCAACTTTCTTTCTCAAAAAGATCTCTTTTTGTAAGAACCTTAAACCATTTTCCCCAAAGACAAGCCCTGCAACCTCTCAGGATGGGTTGAACCATTTGGCTCTGCGTTTCCCGCCTCTCAGGGCTAAGAGCTCTGGCTCCTCCCAGTCACGGGGGTGGGAGAGCAAATGGGTTTTCTAGTGCCTTATGTGTCTGTAGCTCAGGCAGTCTGGGCTTCTGTAGGAATTGATGCAATTCAGTTTTGAGAAAGGGTCTGTGGAGCCACTTTCTTCTTTGGAAGGTGATCATGGTGGGGTGGACAGTATGGTATGGTTGAGAGTTTTGCTTCTGGAGGTGAGAAAACATCAGATCTCTTCTCAGTTGACCAGAGCGTGTGCTTATGACCTAAGTTTTTAATCTTACAAAGCAGTGCACTTGTTTTCCCCACCTTGCAGGACTTTTGCGGTTAATGTAATTAACTTAAACCCTAGGTGGGGAAGAAGATATGCCGAGATGCTCAAGAGTAGAAACAGGGACTACCAACAGGAAAAAGCCAGTGCCGTGTGAAGAATGCCGTGCAAAAACACCTCCTCGGAGTAGGAGGAGGAAAACAGGCTGCTCTGCAAACCGCTCTTCACTGGTGTTTTTGATGTGGCTTCACAAATCTGTGCTTTGTTGGCATTGTCTCCCAGCACCCTTCCAGGTCCTTCCTCGGACTCAGCCTGGGTCCTGCCCGTGCGTTTTGTCTACCCCCCCCAACCCCTGCCCCACCCCGGCCTATGGAGCAAGCTTTGGGCAGCTGTCTCTTGGCCAGGGATGGTTTTTGAAGCAACTTGGATTTCTGTAGAGGAGAGTAGGGGGTCAGGATAAGGATGGGGCTGCTTCTGGGATAATTGTTAGGGGAATGAAAGGGCTGTTGAAAGATTAGAAGCCAGTGTGCCTGGGTACGAGGACTGGAGTCATAATCATACTTTGTCTTTGACCAGTGCCTTTTGTCCAGGCACTGAAAGGGCTTAACAAAATTCTGGTCTGAATAATATTATTCTTTGCTCTTTGGAATTTGCTCGAGGTGGGAGTGAGGCCCTGTAAAAATAATGAATGTGTTACAGTGGTATGAAAGGAAAAAAGCTAGGTACCCCGATTCCCAGATAGGGCTTTGCCAAACAGACAAATCTGGTGAAAGTTGGTGGAATTAGGTGAAATAACATCTGCCACTTTTGAAATGGACTGAGATGGTTTAATGGAAATGTGGCCCTTTTCTTCCCCAGCTGTGGACTTGGAGGCTTAGTTGCAAGAGGAAAAAAGACACCTTATAGGTTCTTTCTTGGGGGGAGAGTGCTCCTGAATTCTAATTTGGCTCTGCTTCTTATAATCCTTAGTATCTGTGCCTGTAAGTTCGAAACTTGGCATCTGTGTGAACATACAGCCCAAGCTCTCACCCCCGTAGCATGGTCTTTTCTGTCTCTGTTGATTTGTGTGTAAGGTGATATGCAGAGTCTAACCCACCTCTTCGTGTTACGAAGACGTGTCTTTCATAGAATTTATGGATGACACATATGACTAAATTTACAACAGAAGATTCTTGTCTAGAGGGCAAGGCTGAAGCTAGCTTTTTGTGTTAGGGCTCTCTGCTTGTAGTACCTGTCACTGGGTATATGCCTGCTGGTGCAGGTTTGATCTCCGTTCCTTCTTTCCCGTCTCAGAAATCACTGCCAGCTAGTCAGGTAAAGAGATGGCAGTTGACTTCCCAAAGATATGTTCCTTCATGAAATTTAGACATGGGGGAGGGGGATCCAGTATGATTTCAGCAGCTGAGAAGCTCTGTTGAGGACATGCTAAAAACTTTTTTTTTTAAAGTAGTCTCTACACCCATCATGAGGCTTGAACTTACAACCCTGAGAGCAAGAGTCTCCTGCTCCACTGACTTGAGTCAAGCACCCCTCAAAAAATCATTTTTATGAAACTGACAAAGGCTGTGCATGGTTAAATGTCCTGTCACTTTTATCTTCTCTCTCAGATTATTTCCTAATTGTTTCATTTTCTTCCTCTCCTGAATGCAGGCTGGCCACAGTAAGCATCATTCAAGATGTCCAGCAAAGGGAGCAGCGCAGATGGCAAAACAGACTTAGCCAATGGTAAGGGGCCACCTGAGGTTCTCCTCCTCCCCCAAAGAAAGTAGAAACCTGGATTTTAGTGGAGGGAAGGAAATCTTTCCTGTGTTGTTTTATGTGTAGGAACTACACAGGAGACACCCTGGACTATCTGGTACTTTTGTTCCTTCAACTTCTATCTGTTTCCAGAAGATCAATAATAGAGGTGTGCCATTGCGAGGAGTTCAAGTAGTTTGGAATTCTAAAAGGTTGTAAGAGTGGACGAGACCTAGGAGAAAAAGATGAGTTGGTGGTGGAAACGAGGGAGCTGTGGGAAGGTAATGTTCCCCAGTTGTGATGAGAGGTCTCTTTCTATGGCAGGTCCTAGTTTGGTAGAGACAGCAGACGAGAGATGAAGTTATAGCCTAAACCGACTAGAGTGAGGGCTGGCCTGCGTGCTTTGTAGGTGTGAACTCACTGGGTACAAGGCACGTTTGAAGGTAGAAAATAAAGGTTTCGACAATGGATGATTCAGTTAATACGTTGACCCTGAGCCAGCTTCTAAACTAGAGAAATGTCCTTCAAATGGATATAATTAGGCAGCACAGCATTCAGCATTCTTCAGCGTGTTGCAGGTCAGGATTATAGGCTCAATTCTAGTTGATGAGATTGGTAGAGCAGTGAAGTTGAGTAAGGGAAAGTGAGATTTTTCAATATGCTGTTTTATTGACCCTGTGTTTTCGTCTTACCAGTGCTGTTCATTCATCTCCTGTAAAAGAAAATGGTTTTCACTGGGAAAGAGTTTTCACTGGGCTTAGTTGAGAGACTCAGGGTTCTAGTGTGGTTTGAGGTATATAATTGATTTGGAATTTGGCCAGCAGCTAGATCAGGGATTGGCAGACTATGGCCGACAGGCCAGATCCAGCCTGCCACTGTTTTTGTAAAGTTTATTGGAACATAGTCATTCCCCACTCATTCACATGGTGCTTATGGCTGCTTTTGTGCTTAACAGTGGAGTTGAGTACTTGTGACAGAGATCCATGTGGCCTCTGAAGGCCCTTTATAGAAAATATTTGCTGACCTCTGGCTCTCGGTCGTTGACTGTTAGGGTCCCCTTGCTGAGCTTGTGATTTACTCTGGCCCTTATGTTAATATGGTAGAGCCCCCAAGTTGTCTTGATTGGTTAATCATAATTTTAACAAAAAATGCTAGGGGTTTTGGTGTTTTAGTTTTCCTTCTCCGCAGAAGTGAATGTGTGGTGTTTTATCCTTTCTCACCACTCCCAGTTGCAAAGCCAATTGTGTTTGAGAAGCCACAACTACTAATCTTTCTCAGCATACACAGCAGTCTCAGCATGCGTAGTTCCTGGGAGCAAATTGCTGCACTTTTCCCCTTTTTCTTCCAGTTCCTACACCCGTTGTTTTCATGCTGGGATCTTAGTCGAGGTGCTTTCTGAAAAGAGCTGTGTACGAGTCTCCCCACCTGTCACCATTTGAACCAACATGCTTGTATTGTTCATCTGTTTTCTGTGGTGGGTTTTGCCTGAGAGTTTGTCGTGCAGGGGTTCCATTGCTGCAAAGATCTTTGGAAATTACTGCTCTACTCCAGGTGACTAAGCTGCCACCGTCACACATAGCTGGTCTGCTGTTCCTAACAGCCTTTCCTTCTGGCCAGGTAAAGTTTGTAATCATCAGGAAGGGAGGCTGTGAACAGTGTTTAAAGTTCTCATTCCCGCCTTCCTTCCTACATACGTTGGCTTCAGTGTGGAAGCTGTGGTCATATGGCTCTAGCACATGGCGGGAGTGCCCCCTGAAATGTGATTTGGCTGCTGTTAGATGGGAGAATTCAGGGTCTCATTGACGGGGATCAGATTGCTCAGAGTGACCAGTTCTTCTATAACCACCAGCATGGCAGACCTAGGATGTGGTGAACTTTCCTTCTAATATACCAGTCTCCTGGCCCTGCTTTTTATCGCTTTTGTGTGTGCTTCCTGATAAAGCTCTACCTCAATAAAGAGCTCCTATAACTAATAGTAGTATTAGCACAACCAAATGAATGGGAGTCAGAATACATTTATTAGAGAAAAGTGAGCAAGAACCCATTCTAATGACCATAATCCCCACGTGTCCCTTCTACTTCCTCTGGATTGTTCGTGGATTTTAGGACCTCAAGGGAAGAAATTAGGATTTAGGAGGAGTGGGGAGTGGTGCTTTCTTGAAGTAGAAAATAGTTCAACTCCACACCCATTGTCAGAATGATTTTAATCTGTTATTTTCTGCTTTTCTGTAAGAAGATGTCTCTACCAGCTCTTGCTGGGGACGGCTATTCTTTTTTCTTATGTTCGGTTTCATTACCTGCTGTGGCTAATGGTGTGCGTCCAGCAGAACAGAGCTCAGGGAGGTTGTATCGGATGTTCTTAAACACAGCCCGTCCATGCTTTGCAAGAGTGAGAGAATTTTTCCGACTCTTAGGCTGTCCTGCAGTTCTTCACTTGTGTTCAAGTACCTTTATTTGCCTGTGGCTTTGGTCTTAATCTTTTCAGTTTCTTATCCTTTACAAGATTCCCCCTCAGAAGGTAGTCTTTGTAAGCATTTGAACAAAAATGCTTTAACCAAAGTTGGTGTCTGGATCTTTTGGTGGGATGATTTCTTGGACTGAGGAGGGGGCATCCTTCTGATCACTATCCCATTTCCTTATTTTCCCCCTCATGCACCTGTTCGTCACTAACATGCAGGAAGCCTGTCTAGCAGTCCAGAGGAGATGTCTGGCGCTGAGGAGGGCAGGGAGACATCCTCAGGCATTGAAGTGGAGGCCTCGGACCTGAGCTTCAGCTTGACTGGGGATGATGGCGGCCCCAACCGCACCAGCACAGGAAGTCGGGGTACAGACACAGAGAGCTCAGGTGAAGACAAGGATTCTGACAGCATGGAGGACACTGGCCATTACTCCATCAACGACGAGAACCAGGTCCATGACCGCTCAGAGGAAGAAGAGGAAGAAGAGGAGGAGGAAGAAGAGCATCCTCGGCGCCGTGTCCAGCGGAAGCGGGCCAACCGTGACCAGGACTCGTCAGATGATGAGCGGGCCCTGGAGGACTGGGTGTCTTCAGAGACATCCGCCCTACCCCGCCCTCGCTGGCAAGCCCTTCCTGCTCTTCGGGAGCGGGAGCTGGGTTCCAGTGCCCGCTTTGTGTATGAGGCTTGTGGAGCCAGAGTCTTTGTGCAGCGTTTCCGCCTGCAGCACGGGCTCGAGGGCCATACTGGTTGCGTCAACACCCTGCACTTTAACCAGCGCGGCACCTGGCTGGCCAGTGGCAGCGATGACCTGAAGGTGGTGGTTTGGGACTGGGTGCGGCGGCAGCCAGTACTGGACTTTGAGAGCGGCCACAAAAGCAATGTCTTCCAGGTGAGGCAAGGGGGCAGAACAGCGGTTGAGAAAGTCAGGCAGGAGTTAGACAAGCCTGAGATGCCTGGCGTGGGAGCTGACAGCGAGTTGTGGTAGGAATTGGGCATCAGGACTCAGTCCTGCTGTGGCTGCCATGATGCCCTAGTGGAATTACGTGCACTGAAGGACCCATGGCAGCCTTTTGTTTGCCCTAAGCTCAGAGGTGGTTGGAAGCCTCACTTTGGTGGGGTGCTTGGAAGTCCTCAGGAAGGTAGTAAATGTGCCCTGGGGGAAGGCACACAGTGTCAGAGCGGAGGCTCCGGAGCCAGACTGAGCTCAGCTCCTGGCCCTACCCCTTACTAGCTTTGTGATCTTGGGCACATTCTTTACTCTCTGTCTCCAGTTTATTTATCTATAGTGTAGAGCTAAGAACACAGGACCATGAGAGTTAGACAACAATGAAAGTTAAGCAGTTTAGAACCATGCCTGGTGCTTAATAAATCACGTGATGAGTGTTCGTTAGCATTGTTATCCTCTGTTTACTCACCGGCCCTATCCATCATGTTGGTACTAGCACTCATTTCCTAGGCATGATCTCTTCCCCAACATTCCCTCTGGTTTCCTTTGTCTTTGCAGCAAATTTCTGCCTGCTTCCTGAATCAAGATAGGTTTTCCTCCTTTTTTCCTTACGTTTCTCCCCTGGTAGGTGTAGTCCTAGTTCACTCGAGCACTGACCTGTACCAGGTCACCCTTACAGAGTCATCTGAAATGCTCTCTTGCATCAAAAGCTCCCTCTTTAACTCTTGAAAGAGATTGGACTTGAGCCAGTGGTAGACGACTAGGAGAGCTAAGTTTCCAGCTGTTGTTCAACCAGAGGGATGGGTTGGGTTTGTTACTACAGTTTTCCCCTCTCAAATTCACCTCCTCAGTTTCTTTTGTATGTCCCTTTTTTCATTAACATCCCAGGCCAAGTTCCTTCCTAACAGTGGTGATTCCACCCTGGCCATGTGTGCCCGTGATGGGCAGGTGCGGGTAGCAGAGCTGTCTGCCACACAGTGTTGCAAGAATACGAAGCGTGTGGCCCAGCACAAGGGAGCGTCCCACAAGGTCAGTAAGCTCTTGCCCCCATGGTTGTGCGGTCTGACTCCTCAACCAAGGATCTCAGCCAGGGCCTTCCCGGATCTCTGCCCATGTGTCTCCTCTGTCATGGTCACCCACCTCACCTTTTTCGTCCTGAAGTTTGTAGATAAAAAGGAGAAAAAGCAGCCACCCTAAACTTCCTGCAAGTGAAGTACTTGAAAGCTTTCTAGATCTTGCACGTGCAGCATTCAGTTGATGATACCTAACCCCTAAGCTGACCGGCGTTTGGTTTGGAAATCCTTGAGGTCTCCCGCGTCTTCCAAACCTCTTGAATTTACTTTGATTGTATCTAGAACACCTTAACAGCTCCAAGGTCCTAGTGGAGAGAGCTCCAACTTCTCTCAGGTCTCAGAGCACAGACAGCACTATTTATGGAAGCCCTATTTAGGACTGGGAATATAGAACAGACGGTCATGGGGCAGCCAGTGAGGAGCTGAGAGCCACCTGTCTCAGAGCGGTCGTGCTGTAGAAGGAGGGTGGCCCTCTCTGACAAACCCTAAGCCGATCTGTACGTGGGTCTGGAGTATCTTTCTCTAGCCCACGTGGCTCAGAAAATATGGAAGTTACCTATTTGTTTGATTCTTAAGCCTACCTTCAACCCATTAGTAAACTAATTTTTACAACTAGGGTGTAGGAAGTGAAACTTGGGCACCATTTCTCTCCCCACCTGAGAGTTTAATTGATTTTGTTTGAGAATGAACCTTAATGGTGATGTTTTTCTCTGGTATCACTATTCAGATCCCTTAGGGACTTAGTTGTCCTTTTGACTTGTATAGAATAAATAAGCTGTGACAAATTCACGTAGAACAAGAGAGAATGGGTTTATTCCTTTCCTGGGGTTTTACAACAAAAAGCTAGACATGTTTCTTGCTGAGGCATTTAAAATGCTGTCCTTCCTAAAGATAAAGGAATGAACTAGATGGCTTCTAATGCTATAGAAACCTTTGTCTTTTTGTCCCTCAGTTGGCCCTGGAACCGGACTCTCCCTGTACGTTCCTTTCTGCAGGTGAAGATGCAGTTGTCTTCACCATTGACCTCAGACAAGACCGGCCAGCTTCGTAAGTATAGCAGTGATGTTTTTACAGAGCTGGACCTCTTGGCCTTGAAAATACCCAGCCTGTCCTAGGTAATGCCCACCTCTCTGGTCAATCCAGAGGGTCCCTCTGTGTCTGTGCTAAGAGGCAGATTGAGGCTCTGGGCACTTCCTCCCTTCTTTGTTGTTGTTTGCTTCTCGGCAGTACGTTCCTGTTCAGTCTGCCTTCATTTCTAAAACAAGATTCAGTGATCTTCCGTGTGGGCTGTAATCACTTGTTGATCTCCTCCCCATCCACTTGGGTGCCACTCAGCTTACCTGTAGGAAGCACATTACTCTACGGAGCAGCTTAGAGATACGGTCCTATGTAGTTTTCAGTTCAATTATGTATAGAAACTGTAAACAAAGGGTAAATCTTACATAAAACTGTTAGTAGCTATAATAGAGTTCTGTCCTATCACAGTTCCCTTTTACATGGATTTGAGGTTCATGGTTAAGTCACGTCCCTCATCAGCTATGTAATGTCGTAGAAAGAACAGAGCATCTTATTTGGATCTGGGCAGACCTGGGTCAGACTGCAGCTCAGGCACTACTGTCTAACCATTCTGAACCTCTGTAGCCTACTTTGGGCGTAACCAATCAGTATTTCTCTCTCTAGTCTCCACGAGTGTTGTTGAGAATGTCCCTGATGCCCCAGCATAGTGTCTGACACCGTGTTTGGAACTGATTATACTATAGCTACTAATTATTTTAGTTTTTAAAAATTTTAATTGTTCCTATAATAAGCAAATACATCTTGCTTTAAAAATTCTAATAAAGTATATGGGCAAAATGTAAATGCCCCCTCAAGCACACCTCCCTGCCCCCACTTTTCTAGTTATTGGTAGCCATTGTTAAAAGTTTTGGAATACCTTTCCAATCCTATTTGTATACTTTACGTATCTTAAGATATACACTTTCCCCCATAAATGGGATTAAATATATGTATATATAAACATACAGACATGTAGGCTTCTGCAATTTGCTTTCTTCATGTTGAATGTGTTTTGGAGATCTTTCTACATCAGACCTTAAAGATATTTCTACTTAACCATGGTACATTACAGCATTGGTGTAACACAGTTTATTTAATTGCTACCTTGTTAATGAATTATCTAGATTATTTATGGTCTTGTTAGTCTTAAAAATTTTGACGAGTCTTGTGTGTCATTAACAACATTAAGTAAGGGATGTCATTGATCTCCATAGCATACAAGTAGAAGATAAGCTAATTTAGGGAATATAATCTCAGGGTCGGTTATTATTAGACTTTTATTTTTCCTTCTTTCTTTTTCTTTCTTTTTTAAGATTTTATTTATTTATGAGGGGGGGTAGCGAGTGCACAAGTGGAGGGAGCAGCAGGCAGATGCAGAGGGAGAAGCAGACTCCCCACTGAGCAGGGAACCCGATGTGGGGCTCGATCTCAGGACCCTGGGATCATGACCTGAGCAGAAGAGGATGCTTAACGTAACCACTGAGCCACCCAGGTGCCCCTTGTTTTTTTCATTCTGGAGTTCCAGAGGGGAGGGGAAGCACAAAGATGTGACAAATGGGCTAAGTTTGTTTGGTCTGCTCTGGTAGAGAGTTTTGAAGCAGAGTGGGAGCTTATCCTGAGTGCCAGGTCATAGGAAAATCACCGTGAGATCTCAAGGAGCTGGGGACAAATGGGCAACACAGATGACTTGGGCAGATGATTGAATTTGGAATAAAATGACATAAGCAATGGCTCTGGATGCAAGTACTGATGGATGGGATAGACACTCAAAGAGGGAACATAGAAGAAACTTGAAGTAGAAGGAGGCCCAGAGTCTGGATTTGGGGGAATAAGAGACTGTGAATTTTCAAAAATTTTTTGCTTTAGGGGTTGAAGAAGTAGAAAGCTTGACTGAGGTGGGGGACTGAATGTAAGGTCATGGCTGGAGAATCCAAGCTGCCCTTACGTGTTAAGCTGGTACGTGAACTTCCGCTTACATCAGAGGCGTTTTCGTGTGAAGCTGGCATCATGGGAACTTTTCTCTTGTGTATTTATGATGGCTCTGTCTCTGGAAGCTGGTAAGATTGGCTGACATCTTAGGAAAAGAGTGGGATTTGGGGCTGTGGGTGGGATATCCCTTTAGCCAGCGGAAGGCAGTTTGAAATATTCTTCAGAGGACTTCTTTGGCCTGATCTGTTGTTATTTTTCACTTTTTGTTGGAAAATACCTGCTTACTATAAAAACTGCAAATTTTAAGGCAAAATTTGGTAAGTTTGTTTCTTACGCTTTCATGTGCTCCATCCTTCTGATGTGAAAAAAAAAATTTTTTTCCCCTACTGCCATGATTAATCATTTTTATAGCACCTCTTGCCAGTTCCCCAGAGAGCCCAGGGTACTCTGCATTTATCCATTGGGAGAGAGACTTTTTCATTTCAGATGAATAAATGGAAGCATTAGAAAGAATGCTCGTTGTCAGGATTACAGGATGGTGGAGCCTTGTTTCATAATCTGTCCCTTTGGTTTCTTCCTTTTGCTTCCACATGGTCAGCTTTATGTTTGTCTGACTCTCTCCTTCTGAAAATCCACATTGCTTAGAAAATGAGATGATCTTGTGAAACAGAGCAGTGTCTGCTTTTCCCCGTCTAAAACCCGATTAGAGCTGCCTCTTCTCCATTGCTAGTTTTGTTCCTTAAACTCGTTTTGGATGTGTTTTCTCCCTTGTGTTTTTGAGGGTTGTGTATGTGTGTGTTTTCTCTAATGGCATTCGTTTTTAATGATCTTCATGCACTGTTTGTTTTTTGAAGATTTTATTTATTATTTATTTGAGAGATAGTAGGAGCACACAAGTGGGGAGGTTGGGAGGGGCAGAGTGAGAGGGACAAGCAGGCTCCCTGCTCAGCGGGGAGCCCCATGCAGTCTCAATCCCAGGACCCTGGGATCATGACCTGAGCTGAAGGCAGACGCTTCAACGACGGAGACACCTAGGCGCCCCATGTACTGTTTCAGTCAAAAGCTTACAGAGATTTTAAAATCAAGTAAAATCTCTCCACTTTGCTTAGAGCAGTTCTAGGCTGGAGGGACTTTGACCATGCGGAGAGGATGCTAAAATCATTTCTTTACAAAGAAACTCGTTGTCATGGTTATATTTCTTTCAGTGTCCATAGCAACAGAATGAGCAAAACCTTAGAATTAAAAAGGAAAGCTAGAACCCAGCCCTTTCCTTCCCTGTATATTTCCTAATTGCTATGATATCATATTTGAATGGCTGGACACTTAGATTTGGGAAGAGTATTCATCGTGCTGCCCTTACGCTGGGACAGATATAGCTGTTTAGCCAGAATCTTCTGGCTAAAACTCTAAAATTTTATAGGGTTTTCCTCAGGACCCCAGTGCCCTCCTAAGGATAGCCCTTTTTTGTGGTACAACCAGAGGAGTAATTTATAGGTGATTTCCAGCTTTAGAAACAACTGTCTTCATAAGAATATCCTCTCCTAACTTGCTTCAGATAAAGGAAGAATGCTGCTTTCCTTTGGACCGTCCCTGTGCTAGAGCCGTGCTTGTCATTTTTCAGTGTGCATTTTTAGAGCAGGGTTGTAAGTCACACTTTTGTGGAATCTGGGAGGTAGATTCTTTTTTTTTTCTTTAAAGGTTTTATTTAGAGGGAGTGGGCACAAGCAGGGGAGAGGGGCACAGGGAGATGGAGAAGCTGTCTCCCCGCTGAGCAGGGAGCCCGACTCAGGGCTTGATCTAAAGACCTTGAGCCTGAGATCATGACCCCAGCTGAAGGCAGACACTTAACTGACTGAGCCACCCAGGCGCCCCTGGGAGGTAGATTCTAACCTTAAGGTCTTTTCTGGCCACTGTTTTTATGATTCATCCTCCTTTTGCTCCCTGCTCGCAGATGACTAGAGGATGTATTTATATAGGATGGGAAGGTGTGGGTGGTGTCATCTGTTTAATGGTAGGCCATCATCATGTTGGACTCCAGCTAAACTGACACTACCTGAGGAGCAATGCTCTTATGAACCTTTAATTTACACGTCCTGAGGAACGCCAGAAAATGATTTCACTGCGCGTTTGTTTTTCCCTCCCCAGGGTAGCATTTATTAAATATACTTGGAGTTGATTTTTATCTTTTTCTTGTCCCAGTGTTCAGAACAAACAAAACCACTTTTTTCTTTCTTCTCAGTGAGAATCTGGTCTTACTAGCTGTGTGTGCATTACTGTCTGTGCTCTCTCTTGCCATGACCATTTGGGTCTTTTAGAGAGTATAACTTTTACACTTCTCTACTCTTAAAGGAAACTGGTGGTGACAAAAGAGAAGGAGAAGAAAGTGGGGCTGTATACGATCTTTGTGAATCCCGCCAATACCCACCAGTTCGCAGTGGGTGGACGAGACCAGTTTGTCAGGTGAGTCTGGCTCTTTTGTGTCTTTGAGAGTTTGAGACTGCTGCACTGGGATCCTTTGTGGAACCGTGTGAATGGCCTTGGAATATCCATTAACCACCATCTTGAATTTTTTACTGTTTTCTAAAGAGTTTAAGCTGCTTCTGAGGCATTCTGTTCCCTGATGTAACAATCCCTGAGGGATAGCTTAACATCTATAGAGATAGTCAAGTTTTTTGTTTTTTTTTTTTTTAAGATTTTATTTATTTATTTGAGAGAGGGTGAGAGAGAGAGCATGAGGCAGGGGAGGGGGTAGAGAGGGAAGCAGACTTCCTGCTGAGCAAGGAGCCCGACACTGGGCTCGCTCCTAGGACCCTGGGATCATGACCTGAGCCGAAGGCAGATGTGTAAGTGACTGAGCCACCCAGACACCTGAGATTGTCATGTGTTAAAGAAGTTTGATGAATTGACCAAGGTCCCCACATAGCAGCTGATAAATCCAGGTTTACTGGTAATTAATGAATTAGTAAATATTTCCTGTTATTTTTCATATATAAATTAACGTGTACTAGAAGCTTTGAATGCTGGTTTCAGATACAGAAATGATTTGAGTGGGAGTACTCAGTGTGAACTCTGGGTTTTTGACTCCCACTGTCAAGAACTGGTTTTCTTTCTCTGTAGTGATATCTTTGTTACTGTTAACGTTTGTTTTAACACTGGCTGTTGAGGCATATCCTAAGGAAAACAAGAGTTCAGAGGTTCAATCCCTACGTGTACCACTTAGTTTCCTTCTGGCCCTTAGTCACAAACTATATCCTGTCCCTACCAAGTAGGCCTATTTGAGCTCTGTTTTGTGGTTATACCATCCCCCTTTGCTGAAGGATCATCAGTTTGGAAAGGAGGAGGGAGAGGAGCACTAGAAAAAGGAATGACTTTTTGCTTTCCTGATGGGGGGTGAAAAGCATTATCTTCCTTTTAAAATAAGAGCACAGGGGCACCTGGTTGGCACAGCAGTTAAGCGTCTGCCTTCGGCTCAGGGTGTGATCCCGGTGTTCTGGGATCGAGCCCCACATCAGGCTCCTCCGCTGGGAGCCTGCTTCTTCCTCTCCCACTCCCCCTGCTTGTGTTCCCTCTCTCGCTGGCTGTCTCTATCTCTGTCAAATAAATAAATAAATAAAATCTTAAAAAAAAAAAAAAGAGCACATTTTTATAACTGTATTCTGAAATTAATTTCACTGATAAGTATCATGGGGGATAGAGTAAGTTTTTAGAAATACATGAGAGATGACCTTCCCTTGTTCAAGAATCCTGCCATAAGAGAATTAGACAACTTTGTGCCTCTCTTTTTCCTGTTTCCTTTGCTTTCCAAATTTCTATCCTTTATTCACCAATAGCAAATATGTAGTAGTAGTTTTTTGTTTTTGTTTTTTGTTTTTTAAATAAGAAGCTGTTGATTTAAAAGGGTTGTAGTTGTCATCAGGTGCTGCCTCTTTCAAATAGAGCATTTACTGAAATTCCTAGTTTGGATTTCCTGCTTAGAGCTCTGGATTGCTTGAAGAGTCTGTATCTGTAGATAATTCAACCACTAGGTCCTTGGTGTTTGGAGGATACTAGAGCAATTGGCTTTATCTGCCAAAAACTGCAGTTGATAATGCCTTAATCCAAAGCTGATATGTTGCCAGGGTTAGACTAAGGCTGGAAATTAGTTTTAACATTTAAACAAATCAGTTTAACATTTAACATTTAGAAATCAGTTTCTAACATTTAGAAAATACATTCAGATTTTTCTGTCTCTTACCAGCTCTTTATCCTCTGTCCCTTTGTATATTGCAAATTTTCAGCCGATGTAAGCTATTCACTTGGCATGTATAGATTTTGAGGCGCACTGACCCTGTGCAAGCAGATGGCCCTTCGAGCAGCACCCCAGCTCTTCTCTGACATTAGGGTCGTTCAGTTTCTCTGGCACCTCTTCAGTTCAGCCAGTTGAGTGTTTTGGGATTTCCCCTTTCTGAATCTTTCTTTGAAAGAACCTAAAGAGCTCACCTTCCAGTACAAATTTGAAAATATTTTTGGTGAATATTTTATGTCATAGCACCATTAGCTTTCATTCTAGCCTGAAGGAATTCCTTCAAGGGAGTACAGAGAAAGCGCTTACTCATCCTCAAGGCCTTTGCGCCAGGAATACTGAATTTTGGTTTAGTATCGTGAAGAAGCATTTAAAGGAAGCCTAGAGAGACCTGCTTTTTGGCCTATAACCAAAAACGGGGTGGGGTGAGAAAGGGTAAAGTAGGCAAGTGGAGGTGGTGGAAGTGAGGATGCCTACTACTAAATCCTCTTTAGGTTGGTTTACAAATTGACAGGAGTGAAGAAAAGGAGAATGTATCAGATAAATGAATCGTGTGGTGGTTGGTTGACATGTAAATTTATTGGTAAAGGATTTGGTATAGGCCCTGGCTCACAAATACTCAATAAATAGTCCCTTTGCTTTTCTGTCCCTAGGCTGGTACCAGCAACACTGAAGAACATTAGATTAAGGGGAGGTGGGGTGGGGGAGAGGAGGGAAGAAAGAGGCTTAAGGTAACAAGCTAGTGGGTACCTGAAGGCCTGTGGAGATGCCATAAGGGTGTTGACAGTGCTGAAACCACTATTTGATTTAAAATGTGTGAAGGGCATAGGAAGACTCAATATTGTGAAGATGTCACTTCTTCCCAACTTGATCTGTTGATTCAGTGCAATTCTAGTAAAAATCCCAGAAAGTTATTTTATGGATTGATAAACTGATTCTAAAGTTTCTATAGAGAGGCAAGAGATCTGGGGCGCCTGAGTGGCTCAGTAGTTCTGCGTTTGCCTTCAGCTCAGGGCATGATCCCGGCATTCTGGGATCGAGCCCCGCATCAGGCTCCTCTGCTGGGAGCCTGCTTCTTCCTCTCCCACCCCCTGCCTGTGTTCCCTCTCTCGCTGGCTGTCTCTCTCTCTGTCAAATAAATAAATAAAATCTTAAAAAAAAAAAAAAAGGGCAAGAGATCCATAACGGCCAACACAGTACTGAAGGGGAAGAACAAAGTTGGAGGACTGACGCTACCCAACTTCAAGACTTCCCGTAAAGCTATAGTCATGGAGACAGTGTACCGCTGGCTAAAGAATAGATAAATAGATAAGTGGAGCAGAATAGAGAGCCCTAAATAGACACATGTAAATAGAGTCAGCTTATCTTTGACAAAGGAATAAAGGCAATACAATGGAGCAGAGATGATCTCTTCAACAAATGGTGCTGGAAAAGCTGGGCATCCACATGTGAAAAAAAGGAATCTAGACACACCTTATACCCTTCAAAAAAATGAACTCAGGTGGATCACAGACCTAAAAGCAGAACCCCAAACTATAAAACTTCTAGAAGATCACATAGGAGAAAACCTGGATGACCTTGGGTATGGTGATGCCTTTTTATTTTATTTTTGATTTAATAAATTTTCATTTTCCAAAATGTACAGTTGGTGGGATCGTGTTCACCCGTCTTCACTAGCAGACAGGGCATCTCCACCCTTGCTGTTCCTGGTGTAAGTTACTTGAGCTCTGTGCTCTGAAACTAGTTTAATAAGTACTTCACTAAGGAGCTCCTAAGGGGCTGCCCTGGCCAGAGGACCTCGAATCTTCAGTCTCTCAGAGACAACAGCTAAGAGTTTTAGAAGCTTAAAGTTGGGAACTTCCTTATAGAGTTAGTCATATGTCGCTTTGTCAAACAGCACCAGGTTACTGAGCTTGTCCAAACTTTGCCTTTGGACCACTTCTTTTCGGCCTTGCCCCCAGATTTGTTCACTGGGTCTTTGTCGTTTTTGGCCGACTTTCCGGCATCTTCTTGTCGTCCTTGGGAGGCATTGCGAAGCTGGGAGAGCAGCAGTCATGCCTGCAGCCTTGCTAATAAGATGTTGGACAAAAAGTGGTGATGTCTTTTTAGATACAATACCAAAGACATGATTTGTGAAATAGTTGATAAGATACACTTCTTTAAAATGAAAAACTTCTGCTCTGTGAAAGACACTGTCCAAGAGAATTAGAAGACAAGCCACAGGTTGGGATTAAATACTTGCAAAAGACATATCTGATAAATGACCGTTACCTAAAATACATGAAGAACTCTTAAAACTCGACAAGAAAACAGCCCAATTAAAAAATGGGTCAGAGACTTTAACAGACACCTCTCTGAGGAAGATACATAGATCACAAGTAAATATTTAAAAAGATGTTCCACATCCCGTGTCATCAGGAAAATGCGTATTAAACAGCGAGGTACCGCTGCAGAGCACTGACACCACCAAATGCCAGCAGGTCTGTGGAACCACAGGAACTCTGATGTATTGCTGGTGGGAACGCGACATGGTGCAGCCACATGGGAAGACAGTTTGGTAGTTTCACATACAACTACACATGCTGTTACCGCGTGATCCAGCAGTCATGCTCCTTGGTATTTACCCGGAGGAACTAAGAACTTATGTCCACATAGACATCTGTACATGGATGTGTATCGCAGCTTGATTCATCGTTGCCAAAACTTGGAAACAACTAAGGTGTCCCTGAGTAGGTGAATGGATAAACTGGTACGTCCAGATAATGGAATAGGAGTCAGTGCGAAAAAAGAAATGAGCTATCAAAACATGAAAAGACATACAGGAACATGAAATGCATATCACTAAATTTAAAAAAAAATCCAATCTAAAAAGGCTGTATACTATATGATTCTGATCATATGGCATTCAGGAGAAGGCTAAAAACTATGGACACAATAAAAATAATAGTGGTCGTCAGGGGTGGGGTTGGGGGAGAGAGGAGCCGGCAGGGTGCAGGGGATTTGCAGGGCGGTGCAAGTGCTCTGTATGGTATCATAGTGATGGATCTATGTCCTACTTTTGTCCAAAGCCGTGGGCTTTGGGTGATTGCCATGTCAGTGTAGGGTCATCCTTGGTAAAAGCAAATAAAAGCCATTCTGCTGAGTGGTGTTGATAGTGGTTGAGGTTATGGGTGTGCGCGGGCAGAGAGCGTATGGGAAATCTCTGCCACCTCCTCGATTTTATTGTAGACCTAAAATTGCTTGAAAAAATAAAGTCTCTGACATTTAAAAAAAAACCATTTTTTTTTAAATGTCAAGGTCCTGTCCTATGCTCAGAAAATAGGGGAGAAAATCATATTCATCTTTGTATCAGCACTGTCTAGCACAGGAGCTGTCAAACTATACTGCCTGTTTTGTTTTGTTTTTAAGATTTTATTTATTTGAGAGAGAGTGTGTGTGCGTGCAGGAGCTGGGGGAGGGGTAAGGGGAGAGGGACAAACAGACTCCCTGCTGAGTGGGGATCCTGATGCTGGGCTCTATCCCAGGACCCTGAGGTCATGACCTGAGCCAAAGTCAGATGCTTAACTGAGCCATGCAGGTGTCCCTACACTGCCTGTTTTTTATAAAGTTTTATTGGAACACAGCCATGGCCATTCATTTACATATCATCCAGGGCTGCTTTCAAGCTACAGTGGCAGAGTTCGGTAGTTGTGACAGGGACCAGATGGCCTGCCAGCTTAAAATATTTACTGTCTTGCCACTTAAGATCAAGTTTGCCAATCCCTAGTCTAGCATCCTATCTGTAGTAGGTTCTTCTTAAATAGTTACGGAGGAAAGGGGAAGGAAGGTAAGGATTTGCTCAGAAAGAGGAAGGGCAGAGAGCCTTACAGACCGAGGAACACACTGAATGGTCCCTACACCAAAATATTGAATACTTAAATGTGCTTTACCAGTTTGCTGACTTACAAAGTTTATGATGGCTTAGTGACATCTAAGAGCTGTTGATGGAGACTTTGTTTAGAGGGGAAACATGGGATTATCAGATGCCGTGTTTGTGGAGGAGGCGGAATCGGCAGTGTCCTATTTGTCTTTTCTCCTCTCGGGGTTCATTTAGCAGAGGTTCCCGGATAATTCTCTTAATGCAGGATATTAAGCAAGAAAGTGTGGAGACTACGAACATGCATTGATACACTCATCTATTCATTCATCCAGCATTTACTGAGCATCTCCTGTGTGCTAGACACACACTTGACTAGACAGTCTTTGCCTTTAAGGAGCATTCTGGAGAAACAGGTATATTAAGGATTGAAAATATTAAGAAAATACGCAGGATTGCTCAGCTCCTAAATTGCAGAGTCAGTATTTGAACTCAGATCGGACTCCTTAAACATGGGAGAAACCATTTCTCCATGCTGTTCTTTCTCACAGAGGATATACTCAAAACGAATGGGAAATGAGTATTTCAGTAGTGGGGCCGGTGCGTGTAGAGGTAGGAACACAAGCTGTGACACGGTGTGTTCAAGGAAGCCTAGCTTTTTTGTTTTGTTTATTCTTGTATAACATATAGGAACTTTGAGGGGAGATGGAGAGTCCTACTAAGGAGTTTGGACTTTATTTAGTAGAAAATACAGATTCACTGAAGAGATTTTAAGCAGGGAATTTACATAAAATGTTGCGTTTTAGGATACTTCCGGCGACAGCATGAGCAAAGAAGGCAGTGAGAAGGATACTACAAATAACCTAGGCAAAACCTCCTTCCCCTCTGTAGAGTCAGAGGAGAATCTGAGACCAAACTACAAGAGGAAAGGACAGAAAAAGCAACAGTGGGAAGTCAGGAGAGGGAGGGTTTTAAGGAAATGGGCAGACAGGCACGAGGAAGAGGTTGAGGAGTGGACTCATCTAAGGCAGGTCCTTGGAGGGATGAAAAGAGCAGCTGTGGAGAGGAGGTGCTGAGATGGGAGGAAGCACGCCGGCAGTGGCTCGTTTCTCCTGTATGACCAGCACCCGACAGGATAGCTGGCTGGTGACATCTGCCCTAGGTGTGGGAATGAATGGTCCGAGTTTGGGTCGCAGAGATGAGGAAAGGTGACCGTGGTTGGATGGGAATGAAGGCAGGAGAGAAGAACTCTTGAGGAGATCCTGGTGAGGGTTTGTAATCATCCCTCTGAGGAGTGAGAGGGAGAACAGGCCAAGTTAGAGGCCAAGACAGGCTTGAAGACCCACGGACTTCGAGAGGTGTGGCCTCTGTAGCAGTAAAGGCTGTTGGGGAGCTTTCAGTGGAAATAAACAGTAAGTGATTAAAAGCGGGGAGGAGAGAGAAGCCACTGCAGGTCAATGTGATTTAGGATTACCACTTGAACTGGGGAGTGTCTGGATAAGAGTCAGGATTCGGAAAGGGCTAGGGGAGGAGGGCCTTCAGGGAAGAGTGGGAGCCAGAATCTCGGTGGGGTGATGTCCTTTGTCTGTCCTGACATCCAGCTGACTGCTGTTCCTGCCACTACTTTGCAGTTCTTCAAGGAATCAGTTTGTTAAGTTTTAACATTTTATTTCTTCCGTTATAGGATTTATGACCAGAGGAAAATTGATGAGAATGAGAACAATGGCGTGCTCAAGAAATTCTGTCCTCATCACCTGGTAAGATTCGTGAGGGGCCATTGGTTCCCGGCTTTCCTAACTCAACCCCGAGGCTGCCCCTAAAATTGTTGGCGTAATGGGAGGAGCTTGGACTTTCGAATCAGTTCCCTGGATTTGAATCCCGGCTCTACCACTTACCAGCTTTGCGATCTTGGGCAGTCACTTCACCTCTGTTAGCCTAGGGTTGCTTACTGACAGAGTGTAGATGTAAAGATCATTGCTTTGCCCCGTGACAGTAAGGCCGAGGGAGGTAGCATTTGTGTGTCACACGGCTAGCTCACAGAAACCACCAGCAGAAAGCCCTCTCCCCTGAGATGGCCACATTTCACTGATTTTACTCCTGTCTCTCTCTCTCTCTCTCTCTCTCTCTCTCTGTCTCTCTCACTCTGGGAGAAGATAGAGGGGAGTTGAAAGGAAAACCTGTTTCCTGAAGGTGGTGTAACAAGTGGGGGGGTGGGGCATCAGTCAGTATCTGCTCCTTATTGCAGGTGAACAGTGAGTCCAAAGCAAACATCACCTGTCTCGTGTACAGCCACGACGGCACAGGTACGTGAGCAGGGCCCGGCTCCTAGGCTGGCACGCACCCTCTGTCTAGGGAGCTGCCGAGCCAGCGAGGCCCGTGCCCTGCGGTGCTCACCGCTATGCTAGAGCTCCGAGCGGAGCGGCTGGGGCGGAGTCGCTGACGGTGTGCGCACAGCGGGCGGCTGCCGCGATGACCCCGGAGGCACCGGGTGCCACTTGCAGAGCGCTGCGGATGAGACGTGGCGCCGCCTGTCCTGAAGCCCAGGCTCCTTGCCTGAGCAGGTGCTTATGCCTTTGGCTCATTCTTGAGTTAATGGGTATGACCTTCCTGAGCATTCTGCTACCCCTGGGTTGGCAGGACGCTCGTAGTCTACCCTGGACACCTGACCTGCCTGCTGCTCCAGCTGAGTGAGATGGGTGCCACACCTGGGTATTCGGAGGGGGCACGACTGGCAAGAAGCTGCACCCCAGCCCCCGACTCCTGGTCCCAGCTCTTTTTCAGCCTTTGCCTTCACTGCTGTGTGCTTGTTCTTGGCAGAGCTCCTGGCCAGCTACAACGACGAAGACATTTACCTCTTCAACTCCTCTCACAGCGACGGGGCCCAGTATGTGAAGAGATACAAGGGCCACAGGAATAACGCCACGGGTGAGCCTGTCTTCGGAGCTGCTGTCTGTTGGCTTAGGGAATGGCAGTATTTCATTCAGGCTGTATGGAGAAGAGCTCCCTGAAGGACGGGGCTGCCTGTCAGTGCAGGGAGACGGTGTCCCTCGTTGGGCCAGAGCAGCACGGAGGGTCTGGAGCCTCTCTCACCTCAGGGATGTGGCTTCGTTTGGGCATCAGGAGACTTGAGTGACTGTATTTTTCTTAAGATTTCAGAGAACTTCAGGCTTAACAGGATTGTTAGGCAGTCTGGGAAAGCCCCCTCAGCCTGTGGTACTGAATTGAATTGCCTGAAATCGAGGGGCTGGGGGGGCGGACGTGAGCGTCTAGCTCTAGGGTGGACGATGCTTTGAATGAGGCAGAGGAGGAGGCCTGGTGCCAGGGCCGCCCCCCCCAGTCTGCAGAGAGGTTGGCCGTTTGCGTTCTGTGTGTGGCTTCCGAGCTTAGCTGTGCCACGGAGTCACCGGCCAGTCTTTAAAGCCTGGCTTCTATCCCCAGACACTGATTTAATTGGGGTGGTGTACAGCTTGATAGAGGTTTTTAAAAGCTCCCCATGTGCCTCTAATGTACAGCAAAGTTGGGGTGGTCACTGCTCTTGTCACTGCTCCTCAAAAGGATCTGTCATAATTTTGACTTGGAGAGAGCAGTGACTTGTCCTTTTTCTTCTGAGCTGGTGAGGTGAGCAGGAGAGTGGGGGCTTGGAACTTAGTCCATGGGCAGGCAGAAGCTGAGTGCAGTCCCATGACCGCCGTGGAACTGCACAGAGTTGCTGGGACGCCCAGCTTCTCTCAGTGATTCCGGGGGGTGGAGCCGTGTTGTTCAGAGTCTGTAGCAAGCACAGTTCAGGTGCTTCTTACA
Source organism: Ailuropoda melanoleuca (assembly GCF_002007445.2). Taxonomy (NCBI): domain Eukaryota; kingdom Metazoa; phylum Chordata; class Mammalia; order Carnivora; family Ursidae; genus Ailuropoda; species Ailuropoda melanoleuca. Next base: position 124,741,825 of record NC_048225.1, read on the forward strand.
GGCAATTGTGGCCTAGACCTCCCTCATTCTCAGGCCAGCGACGGCCCAGGAAGCACTGACCGGGTGGCATGAAGGGAGCACACAAACTCAGGGTGAGCCTTGGGCGTAGGACCGTGCTGCCTAGCAATGGGCAGAGCTGGAGTGGTTCAGGCTGCGATGAGTAAGGCGTTAGTGAGGCCGGAGGTGCTCCATAGGGTGCAGACCAGTGAGACGGAGGCTGCTGCCGAGGGACTGCAGCCCCTCGGCCCCGTGGAGCTCTGTGGGGGGATAGAAGTCGTCTCTGGGACTGGCATGAGTCTTGGTCTGTCTGTTACATACACACAATCCCTTGATTTGTTTTGTGAAAATGAAAGGAATTCCTTGGCTCTTAGCTGACTTAGGGTTTGTGAATAACTGCGGTCCCTATGAGGTAGATCTATACGGGCCTGATGCCAGCTCTCATGTGGGTTCTTCCCTCGTTTACCATTTCAGTAAAAGGCGTCAATTTCTACGGCCCCAAGAGTGAGTTTGTGGTGAGCGGCAGTGACTGCGGGCACATCTTCCTGTGGGAGAAGTCATCCTGCCAGATCGTTCAGTTCATGGAGGGGGACAAGGGAGGCGTGGTGAGTATGCTGTGCTGGGCCGGCCGGCCCCCTGCTCTCTTGCCAGTAAGGTAGGTCTTAGCAGGGCCACGGGGTTCTCACACCGTGGCAGCACGAGACTGTGTCTCGGAGGTCTGGCCAGTACAGGGACGGCAGCATGGTCTGGGGTGCGGAGGTTCGGGTGGACTCTTGTCTTTCTTTTTCTGTCTCCTGCCCCTCTAAGGCAGGGCTTATTGAGGAGAAAAAGGGATCTCAGGGAAGAACCTCTGGCCTGAACGAGGGCTCTCTAGGCAGGCACCTTTTCTGAGAGAAAGGCATTGGAGTTGAGGGCACCCCATCCCACACGGTGCCAAGGGTACCGCCGTGCCTCCGGCCTCTTCCCTCAGGAGTAGCTGAGTCGTGATCCTGACGAGGTCCTGGGCCCGCGGATACAAGCTAGTAGAAGGAGCTAATAGGGACAGAGCAAATATGGCAAACATTTTTTTTTTCATTTTTAAAAATGTTTATGTATTTTTTTAAAATAATGACTGAGCAGCCTGCCGTGCGATCATATCACAGTCTGCCTGTGCTTTGAGCTCCAGGCCGTGCTCACAGAGGCGGGGTAGAAGAGAAGCATGAGGGCCCCGAGCTGGGGGTGAAGTGTGGCCAGCTTCTGTGATGAATCTAGCTAACCATATAGATTTTTCTTGGAGACCCAGAGTTGGGAAGGTACTCGAGTGGCTTCGTGTTGTAAGGTTTTTGGACTGCAGATCTGAAAGAGGCGGTGTGGGAGGCGGCCCTGTCCCGATCACCTTCGGCACCTGCTGCAGGGCCTCTCAGGAGTAGTCGAGACAGCTTGTTTTCTCTTCCGCTTCATTCCTTCTAAGCTTTGGGGTTGCAGCCCAGCCATCTCTCCACAAGGCTCATCTTGAGTGCTGGTAGAATTTAAAATGGTTCCTTGCAATCAGGCTCCCTTTCCTTGTGTGTTTCTTGCCCTAGTGTGAAGTTATTTCAGATTGTTTTCTGGTTTTGTCTAAATTTTGGGGACTTGGGGCCAGTACAGATCCAAGGCTTCTGTGGCCTGAACGTATGTGGAGAGGAGTCCTGAACTTGAAGGTGTGTCTCACTGTTGCCTGCTTCATGTCCTGCTCTTCCATAGGTCTTCTGTCATCTGCATGAACAAACTAAAACACTGGAATCTTCATGAGAATTCTGCAGTAGGCGTATAGTCAGAAGGAAGTCAGAAAGGGCCAGTGCATCCTTTCTAGATCATAAACTGTCTTGCGTTCCCTTCGAGAGACGCAGGGCTGAGTGCCCTCCCCCAGGCCAGCCCTTGTCCGTTCTCCACACCATTCTGCAGGCCAGTGTGCTTTCACCTCAGCCAGTATCAGGGTGATGCATCCACGTGCTCAGGTGGGGAGGGCACCTGCTTGGGATGGGTGGGCCCCAAGCCTGGACTGAGTGGTCACAAGAGTGAGGGACTAGGGCAAGAGATAGAGACTGCACAAGGTTCACGGCTTGTGCCTGCCCCTGTGTGGGCGTGATGACCTGTGTGTCCTCACTTGGCCCCTCTGTTGTTTGGCCCTAACGTCCCTGCAGCGGGTCACCGGGCAACGGCCTCCAAGCAGGTTCACAGCAGGTCATCATAAGTAGAACATCAGAACCAGAAGGGAGCTTAGAAGTTCTTGTCTGCCTGGCCCAGGTCTCTCGACTCTGGTTCTGGCTCAAACTCCAGTCCTTTCTTTGTTCCCAATCGGGGACAGGGGTGGGGGAATGACATCACAGGACAGTGCTTAGTCTCCCAAAGCACTTCGCTGTCCCTTCCTATCCCTGCGTCCCCCAGGCCAGTCCTCTTAAGGCTAGAGCTCTTGGCTCTGCTCAGGCGTGTTACCGACAGGGTAAGTCCCGGCGTTCAGACGGGCCTGGCCCAGAAGCTCTCTGTCGGCTGCCCCGGCGGGCTCCAACGCAGGTACTGTGTGCTGCTGACTCTTACTCCTCTTGCCCTTGGCTGGGTCCTTAGTCTTAAGTTCCAAGGAGTGTCTCCTGTGTGCTTTCTGATTTTACTGCCGTGCTCAAGCAGAGCTAGGTCAGAGCAGCGGGGGCAGCAAAGGCTCATCAGGAGGTGGGGAATGAATTCAGGTTTGTATGTGTAAGTTGTCACATATCTTTCCATCGTATTCTCAGGCAGTGGAGTTCCTGTCTAGTGCCTCTTTGTGCTGCAGATGCTGGAAACTTCCACACTGCCTAAGAGAGCCCCTGTATAAACTTTGCGATGAGATGACATGGGGAGTGAGAGAAGGAGAAGAGAAGTGGGGTTTCTGCCTTATTCTTAGGCTCAGGTTTTAGCTTCAGTCTTTTTGGAGCATTTTCATTTACTTGTAAAATGGAAGACCAAAGAAGGTTGGAAGTCTGTGGGTCAGTTTTATTTTCCACGCTGGCCCCCGTTTCCCTGCGCTGCTCCCTCAGCACTTGCAGTCCAGGCAGAGGGGGTTGGTCCAGAGGGAAGTAAAGATAAAAGAGGCTTTTTGCCAGGGGTTGTTTTCTTGGCCTACAGGGCAGCTGCAGGGCGGGATGGGATGGGATGGGATGGGATGGGATGGGATGGGATGGGATGGGATGGGATGGGATGGGAGGCAGGGGGGACAAGACCCCATCCCAGGCCTGCCCTTCCATTTGGAAGGCTGATGTTTCCAAGTCAGACAGCAGGGGGCATGGATGCTCCCGACAGGAGGAAGCTGCCCAGGTCAGGCGGCCTGCCTGTCTGCGGGAGAAGTTTTTCCGGCTCGGTGACTGCACCCAGAGGTGGCTGATACGGATGCCGTGGGTGCCCCAGGAAGCTGTCTCCCCTACACCGTGCCACCCTTTAGCGGAGCCTGTTGGGCTTTCGGGGCGGACAGCAGAGTGCTGTCCCCTGGAGCATGCAGGGATCTCAAGACTCCGCTACCATCTCACTCCCCAGCTCGGCCTCCCTCCAGTTTGAGTCAGCAGCGCCAAGTGAATGTAATTGTCCCTGGACTCTTTTCTGGGGGTTCAGCAGCAGCTGTTGCTTTCTTCATTTTTAAAAATTTATTTGCCATTTGGTGAAAGCCACTGAGAAGTTTTTTTTGTTTTTTTGATTTTTTTCCCAGCCTTGGGCAAGTTGGAGCTGTGGAATCCGGAGTGGATGAGGTCATCTGGACCTCACTGCCTTTTTGTGAAGCCAGCAGTAAGCTTGGCCAGTCACCCGCCCACCCCTAGGGCTGTGTCTAGGGTGAGGCCACCCCTACCTATACTTAGGAAATGAGAGATGGGCCTGGTCTTACACCCAGTCTGTGTCCAGTATTTCTTCCACCCCCAGGGCCCCTGGCCTACGCTCATGATGGTTGGGCCTGCCTTCCCAGCAGCTGCCTCAGCTCTGATTGGGGAGTATGTTTGGCTCAAGGTGAGTAGTGGTTTTTAAGCCCTATTCCCACACATCCCTGAGCCTGTGCTTTCCTTTCCTCCTGACCAGGTAAACTGTCTCGAGCCCCACCCTCACCTGCCTGTGCTGGCAACCAGTGGCCTCGACCATGATGTCAAGATCTGGGCACCCACAGCCGAAACTTCCACTGAGCTGACAGGGCTGAAGGATGTGAGTAGCTGACTGCAGATGTCCATGTTACATTTTGAGTCTTTGTTGTCACGGGAAGGAATAACAGGCTGCCCAGTTCCTTAGAGGCGCTGCTCTAACACCCTCCCCCACATTGCTGTGATTGCCGCTCGGGGAGTAGTCCCAGCACAGGGGGTCGGGGACAGCTGCGAGGGCCTCTAGTTCACTGTGGGGGGGGGGGGTTGTCTTGACGAAGAATTGTTCTATTTTAGAGCTTCCCAGCCTTCTCAGTGGATAAACCTGGTGCATCCTTTCCTGATGTCATCTCGCTCCCCTTCAGCTTAACAGTTCCTAAAAGACGTTTTCATTGGGATAGAATGCCAGTCTTTTCTGATTGGGTCCAGGGTTCCTGTTCATTCCCCACCCGCAGCCCCACAACCCTGTTCGGTTCCAGGTGATAAAGAAGAACAAGCGGGAGCGGGATGAAGACAGCCTGCACCACACCGACCTGTTCGACAGTCACATGCTCTGGTTCCTCATGCACCACCTGAGGCAGAGACGCCACCACCGGGTAAGCGGGCGCGGGAGGTGAGCTCCCGAGGGCAGTGACGCTCTCGCGGGTAAAACCTTCCAGTGCACGCTTTCTCGCTACTTTAAAAAGAGATCAGGTGGTTTTGGTTGGGTGTCCGATCCATTGTCCTCCATCCCCATCAGAGCCCTGATGTAGCCTTGGAAGAACCACCAGGCAAGATGGGTGGTTCTGCTTTCTGTTCCCCATCGCTGCGCATGACAGTGCTGTCTTCATGAAGGCAGAGGCATGAGGGTGGGGAAGGCGTGGAGAAGAAATAGTAAGTGTCAGGGTGACCTTCTTGTTTTCCGTATGCCAGCAGACGCCTAGGGCAGGGGTTAGCAAACTCTGGCAGTTGGCATGCTGCCTGTTTTTTGCAAGTAAAATTTTATTGGAATACAACCATACCCATTCATTGATGTCGTCTGTGGCTGCTTTCATGCTGCAAGAGCGGAGTTGAACAGTCACAACAGGGTTATGGCCCATGACTCTAAAATAGTTATTATCTGGCCCTTTACGAAAAATTCTGCTGACCCCTGGCCTAGAGCATCTGAATTAGAGTTAAGACCTAAACAGGCTTGTCCTCGTTCCAGGGAAGTTACTAACAGGCCTTTCTCATTCTGCAGCGCTGGCGAGAACCTGGGGTTGGGGCCACAGACGCAGACTCCGATGAGTCTCCCAGCTCCTCAGACACATCGGACGAGGAAGAGGGCCCCGACCGGGTGCAGTGCATGCCGTCCTGAGGCCTTGTACCCAGGAGGGGCGGGCTGGGGCTGCCAACCCGATCCTGCCTGGACAGCCCTTTCCTGTCCCAGGCCCTTACATTCAGCAGACACGCACTTTGGACTTTTTGCTTTAGATAAAAAAGACATCCCAGGAGAAAGACCAGAGGGGGAGTGAACCTGCGGAGTAGCTAAGAGGGGGAGCCAGGCCTCGGGACGGGCTCCATGGAGAGGTGCACAGGGCTCAGCAGAAATGGCCTCTCCCCAAAGCCTTGTTTTTTGGGAGGGGGGAGCCTATTTTGTTAACTGGTTTGGGGTAGGGAATGGGGTTTCCTTTTCTTTAATCTCCCTTATTTCTTTGGGTGGGGGGTGGGGATAACTGGCTGTTCAGTACCAAGGGGCCAGAGTGGGGGTGGTAAAAGTGCCACTCTCTCTTTGGTTTAGGTTTTTGGCCTTTTTCTTCATTTTTTTAAAAGTCTGTGACAGTTGCATTCTTTTTTTCCCCCTGAACAACCCCAACCCAGCATCTTGTTTTTTCTGGGAAGTCCTTAGAGCCCCTAACCATCCCACACTCTTCACTTTCCTTCCCACCTGTTCATCCTCTGTACTTCCCACAGTGTTTCGCACTTGATGATGTGTCCTTCACGCTCTTCTAATCCCATCACCCCTGACTAGGTCTGGTGAGGGAGGCTGGGGGGGAGTGGAAGGAGGGGCAGAAGTGGAGGAGGAATAGGAAGGATGTGTTACCTCTTCTGTTACTTTTAAAAAAAGTTGTTTGGTGGCAGCAGTCTCCTTGCCCTGTCACTGTTAGAGGCCTAATTTTATATCTATAAATATATTAAAAAGCAAGTCAAACTTGGATGTATCACGTTAAAATTATTGTCAGTTTAAGTACCTATATATTCTCTATGACTGCAATAAAGGGACTGAAAGGAGAGCGCAGAAGTACTGATGTGGTCACACTGGGGTCAGCCCACCCCGTGTGTGTGGCCACTGGAGATCGGGGCAAACCCCTTAGGTTTTTGGAGGCTCAAGAATGGAAGGATCCTCAATTCTGCCCTTCCCTGCCTCCTGCCGAGGTTTCGGGGTTGGGAAAACAGGAAATTCCTTTCGGTTCTTTGTCTCAGATCTCCTACCTCTCCTTCTGTTTTGTGGGGGTTCCCAGGATGGCTCTCCTGACCAGAGGCTAGCCCACCTTTAAAACTTGACTGAACTCAGACTTCAGGAAGGGTTCTGCCACTGCAGACGGTCTCTTCTCATACTGTATGTGACCGAGGACACATTCACTCTTAGCGTTAGCCGCTTGAGTCTTTAAGCCACCCACCTCACCCCAGCAGCTCCCTTCCTAGTGGAAGAGTGTAGTGGAGAAAGCCCTCCCGGGTTGGCCATGATAGCTTGTCCACCTTTTGCGATTGAGGGACACATTGTTTAAGATGGCTGGGGCTTGGACACCCGTCTCCTCACTGGTCACGGATATGAAAGTCCTAGTTGAATTCTTGCCCTATTGCTTGTGCTGCTATTTATTTGTGCCCCCAACCAGGAATTCTGCACCCCAGGGCAGTCCGATTCTACTAGACCAGGCTAGGAAGGAAGGGAACAGTGAAAGGATGGAATTCCCAGACACTCCTTCCTCCTAGCCCTTTTCTTAGCAACTGTCAGACCAGATATGAGCTGCTGCACTTCCCCCCTGAGGTAGGGGACGTGCGGTGACTGAGTGGTCTGGTTCCCACGGCTGGTGGGGTAATGGAGTGGCCTGAAAACCATGCACTCTGGAATTTGTTGTGTATTTTCTCTCAGTAAAGCTTTTTTTTTTTTTTTCTTTTTCTTTCTGACTGCTGTTCTGTGTGCGCTGTGTGGCCCATTCATTCATGATGGGCTAGTTTTGTTCCTTCCAATATAGGTGCCTGGCCCTGACCTTACTGCAGTTTGAGGAGGTCTGGCCTGGAGTAGCCATGTTTCCAGGCTCGGGCTCTAGCTGGGAGACTGCTGTACGTGGATAGGCCGCACAGCTCAGGGCTGCTTAGGGGATCGGGGAGGTGAGAAAACCCATTAGGGGTGTTTTCCTGGCCTCTGTTCTAGGCTGCGATGAGGGATTTGGGGGTAAGTATTATTCCCCCTCCCTTCCAGTCAAAGGCTCCAAAATCCTTCACAGAAGTTGTAGAATCAATCAGATACAGTACAGTCAATCACCTTTATTCCAGGGTTAGAACAAGGCCGTGCACACTGCAGACAGAGGAGCAGAGGATAGGGACAATCTCACAGCCGTACAGGGGCGGGAGGGCAGGTTAGTCTTTTTAGATGATTTTTGCCTTACAGAGATACTACTAGACTCTGCTGAAAATGACCCTGTCTCCCTTCTCCCATCTCACCCTCTCCTCTCTTCAGAGAAGGCTCCTATTCCTTCCTTCTCTCTCTCTCTCTCTCTCTCCCCCTCTCTCTCACACACACTCTCACATCACATAATCCTGACTGGAAGGACGATTCATGCTCAGGCCCCCTCCCAATTGTACAGGTATCTCTCTGTCCTTGAGGGAGAAGCCAGACAGGGCTGGGCAAACATGGGGAGGTCCTTTAAGGCAGAACTGTGGAGGGAGTACTCCAGGTGTACGTGTTAAGGCAGGTGTCCGCAGCAGTGGCCAGAGGGGACGGCGGGGCCGGGCCGGGCGGGGAGCAGAAGCTGCTTTCCGGCCAGTCTGGCTTCTTCCTCTTCCAACAGCCAGCCCTCCCTTCCCACTTGAGTTTTGCTCCCACATCTTAAAAGCTCTGAACTTCAACTTTCTCTAAATAGTCTCTTGAGATGGCGTGTGAATTTAAAGTAAAAAAAAAAAAAAAGTGTTTTCACTTTGACAATGTAGCAACTTGACTGGCACTCCCTTTGCCGTGGCATTCCCCTCCCACCCCCGCCCTGGCCTAGACAATAAGTTAATGCTAGACACCACAAGAAAGGGCAGACATGGCAGTGCGGGTTTAATATACATATATGTAGATATATGTACACACAGTTAGCACGGTCAGGGCGGGGAGAGCATCTTGGCACAGGAAGGAGGCTGGGGTCTAGTGATTTGGCTAGGAGGCATTCACGAGCCCAACACGCCAGGATATCGAGGGAGACGGGCTAGCAAGTCCCCTCCCGGACTGAACTGGGGGTCAGTGCAAAGGAAAAGGCTGTAATTAGCTTCCTTCTGTCTTTCCTGCTGGGGTGTTCTAGACCCCAGGGAGGGAAGGTCACCTGTGGTAACCACGCTGGGACCCTGTGGGTGGGGCAGGGTTGGAGTTAAGACCTAAGGAGCTCATTCCTCAACCTCCCTAGGTTTGGGGTCCGTGTGTGCAACAGTCTGAAGAGGAATAAAGGAGTGGCAAAGAGGGCCCCTCTCTGCCCACATCCCCATGTCTGGTGCAGTGCGCCTGCTCCCAGCATGGGCTCCTGGGGGCGGGGGGTTGTATCTAGCGCTGGGGGTTCCGTGAAGTTTGTACTTCGGGGCTGTGAAAGGATCCTGTGGTCCTCTCTCATTGGCTCCCTGGCTCATACCCATCCTAGGCCCATGGGAGGGGAGCAAAAAGGGACCTGCTGGGGCCCAGGCCCTCCAACCCGAGGAACATCTAGAAGAGATCCCTCAGCTGATCTGGCACTGGGTACAGACGTGGAGCTCTGGCTTTTCTTTGCCCCTTCCAGCTGGGGTTGGGTGACCACCTTCCCTCCACTGCTTTTCACTGGATGCAGCCACCTCGCCCCATGCTTCACCTCCAGCTCGGCTCCTCAGTGTAGGGAAAGACAGGTCCTTTCTGCTCCCACACTTCAGCCACAGAGGAAAGGGCAGTAGGAGGAATGTGCCCATTTCTATTTGCATAGAAACAGCCCCCACCTCCCCCTCAAGTGGGGAAACTAAGCCCCCCCAAGCCCGACCCCCATCCCCTCACGAGGAGGAACTAGATGAGCTAGACATACAGACAGACAGCCAGAGCGTGCGCACACGCACACACACGCGCACGGTAAGGGGGTTAGGACCAGGTTAGTAAGTGGGTAGACTGGGGGGGTTGCCCTTGTCCCTCCCCTGGAGGCTGGGGGAAGGGAGTGGTCCACTGAAGGTCCAACCTTCCTCCTTTCCTCCCCCTCGCTCAGGCTTTCTTCGGTGGCGGAGCCAATTTGATGATCTCTTCCTCAGAGGGCTGCCGGATAATGTCTGGGGGGCAAAGAGGGATGTGTCCAGGGACGGAAGGCGTGGGAGACACCAGGCCCACCGCGTCAGCTTCCACTCGCCCCAAATCCAAGCACTCCCAGGGATCGCCCGTGGGGGGGTGGGCAGAAGTGCATGTTAAAGGCACGGGCTCCTACCTTTGTACTTCTTGGCACTGGGGATGCGGGTTAGCTTGGTGTCCAGCTCATCCTCCTCCGAGATCTTCAGAACACGGGTTCTGTAGTCCACCACCATGGTCAGCAGGTCAGGGCGGCGGGAGATCTCAAAGATGTGCTCGATGTAGGAGAGGTTGTCTGCAGGAAGGGGGGAGACAGGGTCAGCCAGGCTGTAGAGGCCGGCTTCCCCTGCCCTACCGGACCGGGCTTCTGGAACCAAGGCGGAGAGGCTCACTTTGGTTATGGGAGGGGGCGGCAGTGGAAGAGCAGGAGCTATTGAGCAGGACCGGAAAGCTATGGCACCAGCGAAACAGAGCTGTTCCCAGGAAGAGCAGGGGGTCGGTCAGTGAAGGTTCAAAAGTACAGATTGAGAAGGAGGGATTCAGGCTAAACAGCAGGTCCCACGTGGTGGGGAGGGGAGAACGGGAAAATGAATTGGCCTTCCTGATACCTTACACCCACCCTGTCCCCCTTCCACTCTTTCTCCCAGTCGGCATCAGAAAGAATCTCCTGCTGGCGCATGTGGGACCGGAGGGGTGGGATCTCTGGACAAGGCACAGGTGGCTGGAAGGATGTGCTCCATGGCTAGGCCAGTTCTAGGAGACTGGACACCCTCAGTCCTTCCTCCCTGGCTCCGCCCCTCTGACTACTGTAGGCGCCTCCTAACGACCGCGTCCACCTCAGTCTCCCTCCTCACTCCGCCCCCAGGGCCCTCAGGTGGCTCAGCCTGCTAAGCCACTACCCCGTCCCTCAAGGCCCTGCACAGCACAGCCTTACCTTACCTTTCCGGCCACTTCTAAACTGACTTAGGCCCCAGCCAAGCTAAGCAGGACCCCTTCCTCTTCCAGACACACCGGACGCTCCTGCCTGTGTGACTGGTCCTTTGCCAAGCACGCCCTCCTTTGGACCCTGCCTTTGAAATCCACTTGCCTTTCAGGGCCATCTTAATATACCAACTGCCCGCCCCAAGCCCTTCCCAGAGCAGCGGTCTCTAAAAATGGAGATGAAAATGTTAGAACTTGTGGTTTTACTTTAACCACTTTTAACTTGTATTTTCCTGCTCTATAACATATCTGATGACCTCTATGACGTGTCTGCTGCTAACACCATGCGACCTGAACAGCATGTTTCTTACGAGCACTGTGAAGGCTGTGAGGACCACTGGCCCGGAGTCCCCACTCTCAGCATCTCCTGTCCTGCCTGTCAGAGAGGAGCGTGCTTGGCCTGGGCAGTCCTGAGCTTGCTTCTCTTTGCTGAACGGCCTGAGCCCGAGAGGCCGAGAACCCCCATCACCCACCTTTGTCCAGCTTGTTGTGGCTCTCCAGGAAGCTGAACCAGGCGCTGCCAGTAGTGATCTCCTCGCTCTTCTCGCTGGGGATGTCCTCCTTGCAGGCCGACTTGAGCTGTTCCAGATCTTCAAGGGTGATGTTGTTGGTCAGGTCCTGGAGGAGGGTCCCGTACTCGGCCATGACTGGGGTTGGGAGGAACAAAGGGAGAGGCTGAGCTGGAGGGGCCGGTAGGGTTTACTCACTGGCACCTCCCACTAGCACCTCCACTCTTGGGGGGGGGTGTTAAGGCAGTGCGGAGGCCGATAGGGAGGCCGGGGAGGGCTGGGCCGGAGGGGGGAAAAGGAAGGCCTGAGGGCGGTGGGAGTAGACAGGAAGAAACCGAGGAGCTAGGGGCCAGGCTACAGCCTAGAATGACAAGTCACACCTCCTTACCCCCATCTTTTTTCCTCATCCCCCCCAACAGTAACCCTGGCAACAGCTCCCCTGACTGAGGAGGCGGTTACCATAGCAACCTGCTCCAGACTTTCTCACCCGCTGCCTCCAAGGCCCCCCCAGAGTCGCCCCACCCACCTGCAACCCCTCCCCCTGTCAAAAAAAAAAAAAAAAGGAAAGAAAGAAAAAACACTCCAAAACAACTATCAGGGAGAGGCTGGCTGGCTGTGGCAGTGAGCTCAGAAGAAGGGGCTGGAGGGGATTGGATGGTTGGAGCTCATGTGTTCTAGCTTCCATTCTTCCCCAGAAGCAAAGGGGACCCTCACTTCCAACTCCCCACCACCTCACTAATGACTCATTTTGGATAGATGCCTAGGTGCTTGGTCTAATGGTCCCCTGGCCCCTCTGTGCCCCCCTGTATTCAGTCCTTAGGGCTGGGGTGGGTGGGGAGGGGGAAGCAATGAGCCCCCCCCCACCTTTGTGGAGCCCAGTTTCTCCCTTGATTGCCGCCGGGCCTCCACACAGCCCCCTCTCCTAGCCTTTGTGCTGCACCCGCGGCCCCCGCGCCCAAGAATACCAAGCGGCCGGCTCTGGCCCCCTGCCCAGTTCCCAGGCTGGCTGGGTGGCAGGGGAAGGGGTTTAGATGCAGCTACGGGAGAGTGGCAGGAAAGGGGCTGCCGCTCCTGCTTGCGTCACGCCCTGGCTGGCACTACCTTCAGGACGGCCTCCCACAGCGGGCTGGGCATGGCTGGGTCTCATAGGCCTTCAGCCCATCCGTCTTTCACGGAGATCTTCAGGTGGGAAGGGAGAGAACATTCAAGGCCCTTGCACTCCCTAGGCAGAAAGTGTGTCTGAGACAGGAAGAAGGAAGGTCAGACCTTAGAATGAACTTTCTGGATGAGATAAAATGTGAAGCTCTAGTGGTAAGTTTCAAAGGGGCTTCCCCCCCACCCACAATGAGGAAATATTTCTTTTATACTCAGAAAAATAAAGCATTTTAAAAAGTAAATTATATCATAAACTCTGTGGCTAGACCAAGGGCTGGGGCAAGGAGCTAGGTGACCTTGTACTTGACTGAGACTGCCCACAAATCACCCCAACAATGGACTGGGAATGCAGCACAGAGCAGGGGGCATCTGGTCTAGACGCAGAGAAACTGAGGCAGAGAAGCATGGCATCATAAGAGGCGTGGACCCAGAAGTCCCTATTCCCAGCCCCCTGCTTGGGCCAGAACAAACAAGCCTCCCTTGGTGGCAGGCACTGTGACACACACACAATGAGCCGGGCAGCAGGGCCAGCAGGACCCCCACAAGAAGCAGGCACTCCCAGGCACGCTCACTTGCACACCCAGGTGCAAGCGGACAGAAGGGCCCAGCGGTGGCCCTGCCAGGCTGGGCCAGGAACAATGCTCTCGGACTGTCAGCACCAGGAACCGTCTCTGCCTTGAAATCTAGGTCACAGCTCTGGAGCCCAGCCCCCCACCCCACTGGTAATCCCGGGACAGGAAGGGGGGTGATGGGGAGGGGGTCCAGACACGTGGAATTAATGGGGGGGTGGGGAGAGCTTAAAAGGAAGGGGTAGCAGGGTGCCCCCAAGAAGACCTTGCCCCTGGGAGGAGACCCTGGTACCAAGCCCTCAGCTGGAAAATGGGACAGCATTTAGGATCATCCTGTCCTGTTTTTACGTGGAAGAAGAGATTGTAACTAGATCCTGGGGAAGGAAACTGTGTGTGTGTGTGTGTGTGTGTCTCCTGGAAGGAGTTAAGGTTTAGGGCTCTGAATCTAAAACACAGACTTCCAGGGGAGGTGGGGGGAAGGGATTAATGTGTGTGAGCGAGCCACCCACAAAGGCTGGGGGGCGGTGGGTAGGAGCTTTCTAAGAGCGTGAAGCTGACACAAGGAGGCCCCCAGGAGGACTGGGGGCGGGAATGCGGAGTGGGGCGCCGGGCGTGGGCACAGGTGCGGGGAGGAGGCACTGGTGGGTGTCGTGGGGGTGTCTGCATGTTCCGGGCACAGATGTGTACGTGCCAGCACTGGACGTGTGGTGGTGCGAGTACGTGCCGTGTGTGTGTGTGTGTGTGTGTGTGTGTGTGTGTGTGTGTGTGTGTGCGTGCATGCGTGTGCGTGTCTGAAGCAGCGAGAGCACGTGCAAGGTCTATAATCACAGGCTCACATCCAGAGAAAAGGGGAAGGGTGAGGAGACCCTCCAGAACAGAGGGAGGGCTGGGGCTGGGAAAGGGAAGGAGGCTGCAAATGAGATCCTGGGGGGAGGGCCCGGGAACTCTGCGGTTACCATGGCAACCTCAGTTCTGGGTGCCCACCCCCCCACCGGTCAGGACAATGACACCACTGGATGGGAGGCGTGTGCGGAGTGAGTAAGAAGGGACAGAAGCAGTGGAGTAAGGCCCCCTGAGAAGCAGGGGGGGCCGGGGGGGGGTAGGCAGCCTGGTTGCTCACTCCCAGAGAGACCCTGCCGCCCAGGCCTGGGTGTGGCTGCAGGGGCAAGGCTGGTCCCTTGGGGAATTTTGGGGGTACAAGAAAGTGGAATCCCCTTCCGTGGCTCTTGAGTCTCACTGATCAATCATCGTCCCTGGGGTGGCGTGGCTGTGGCGGAGCTTGGCTCCTTCACCTCCCTGTACCTTTCCTCCCTGAGACTCAGAATTCCTTAGGGCCTCCGGAGGAGTCTCCTCCCGTCCTAGCCCAGAAAAGTCTCCCTGATCTCTGGAGCAGTGCGGAGGCTGCCCAGGGAACACCAGGCAGCCTGGGCGGAGGCCATTCTTGGGACAGGATACCAGGGCAGGAACCGGGGACCGGAGCTGAGGCTGCCAGGAAGTCAGTCCCCTTCCCTCCCAGATCATTCTGTGCTCTGCTCACTGCTTCCTCACACCTTCCTTCCTTCCTTCCTCCCTCTCCTTCCAAGCTGGCCCCAGGTGGAGCCCTGACAAAGGTGGAACCAACGGAGGGTGCTGGGGAAGAGGGGCAGGAGGTCAGGATCTCATAGACTGGTCTCTGGGGGTAGGAGCTGGGAGCAAGACAGGTGGGTGGTCCAAGGGCACTTCGGGAGGAAGGAGCAGGCCTGGGGGGGCCCTGAGACGCCTAGCTGAACGGGACAGCCACCTGTGCAGGCCGAGCTACAGACCTGCTGTGCATTCTGACGATACTTCGGGACCATCCCCTCTCCCCAGCATTTGCTTCCACGTCCCCAGTCAACTTGCGAAGAAAGCCTGAGGGTTAGGAGCCACTGCCCCCCCCCTCTCTGCAGCGGCTACTTGTGGCTGAGGGGAGGGCCATCCCACGCAGGTGCAGGGACCTGGAAGCCCCAGCCCCGGCAGGAGGGGTCATGCTGCCTGGGTTTGGAGGTGGCACGGTGATCAAGGAGAGGCAGAGGAGTGGGTGGGGAGAGCACAGGGTGCCCATTTTAAATTCTATCTGGGCTGCAAGTTCAAGCAGTCCTCCAGTTCATCCTTAATTATTCCCTTAATATCACACTCAGCTGACTTCCTCCCTTAGGTTCCACTGAGCTTGGGGGGGGGGCAGGGAGTGTCTTCATTCTGTAACAAAGGAAGGGGGCTCTAAAACTCAGCCAGCCTGGAAATGAGGGGAGGCAGGATACCTGGGCCTCAAAATGTTCAGCTCAGTCCAAGAAGCAAGATGGCTTAGCCCTGGGTACAGAGGCGGTGCTAAGCCTTCTGCCCTTAGTCTAAGAGGAGAAAGAGGGACCCAAGGTGGAGGCATCGGGAGATCCCTGGCACTGGGTCAGGCCGGGCAGAGAGCGCTGCCTGTTGGTGAGGGGGCCGGCCTGGGGGCCTCGCCACTCAGGGGGTAGGGCCTCTCCTCCTCCTGTTTGTTTCCTTCTCATCTCTCCCCCTCACCAATCTCCTCCCTCCAATTTCTCTCTTTCTCCTTTCCCTTTGGTGGGCTTTCATCCTGTCTCACTTGGTGGTTAGTCCTGAATACAGAGGGCTTCTGGGGCATGTGACTCAGTGTCCCCATCTGCACACTCAGGCTGTTAGATTAGGAAGGAGTGAGCTTCCCTGCTGTAAAGGGATCATCACTTCGGTGGGGAGGGGCCTGAGCTGGTCGGTGGTGCGTGAGGGTCTGTATGAAAGGGGGCGGCCTGGCAGGATGGGACTCCGCGGCCCTCTTCATGCATGACAAGACACACACACAGGATGGGCACAGGTGTCTGGGAAGTGAGGAAGTAGGCAACCAGGGCAGCAGGCAGCCTAGGGCATCTCTGGCGAATTCCCCGACGGAGTGTTTAGCCACAAAGGGAAGAGCAATTAAAGCTAATCGCTCGGACAGCCTGGGGGCCAGACTCATCTGGGAAACAAAACCCACGTATTCAGCATGTTTCCCCAACTCCCCGCGGTCTCACCCCAGCGTGCTTTCACCCTGGCCGCTCTCTGAGCCTGTGTAGCCCAGCCCCCAGCCCTCTTCCCACTCTTCTGACCAGCTCGGTGTTGCTTCCTCCCCTCCCGTCCCCGACTGTGTCCCTGTCCCTCGCACACATTCCCCTCATTCTCTCTCTCTCGATGACTTGGGCTCCATCCTTGGCTGACTCATACTCATTCTTTTTCTCCCTCTCCTTTTCTCCCACCCCCTCCTCCGTCCGTCCTTTGGCCACTCTGGGGCGCAGAAACCAGCCACTCCCAGCACCCGAGGCTCTAGGTAGACGCAGCGAGAGGCCACCAGCAGCCCCTGAGCCCCCCCCCCGGCCCCGCCCCTGCCAGCTTTAGAGCACCGGGCAGGCTCCCTCACTCCGGATCCCGTCTCCCTGTCCTGGAGGGAGAGCAGGATTTCCTCGCATCTCTCTCCTCGGTTTGCCAGAGGGGCGCCCAGAAGCCCAGCGCTGGGAGAATCTGCCCGGACAATCAGGGTGGCGGCGGGGACAGGGCCCCCACTCAGCTGTCCTGCGGACAGATGTTCCTCCAGGAGGCACATGTAGGCAGTGGGGGAGGGGGATGTGTAGTGCGGGGACGGTTGTGATTTGCTGTGTGCGAAGCGATGTGTGTAAGAGTCACATGGGTGTGTGTCACCGTGTGTGCTGCCGTGTCTCTTGTAGGTGTGTGTGTCCCTGTCAGTTCTGACACGGCGTGTATGAAATTAATCGGGGCTTTTACGCCGGCTCCTTCTCTCCACCCCCGGCCCCCGGCCCCCGGCCC
>NC_048225.1:124758583-124762891 GCF_002007445.2 Ailuropoda melanoleuca
TTCGCGGGTGGGCTGCCGAGGGCCGCTGCCCGCGCCCCCGGACTGCGGTACCTCGCTCTGGGCTTTCGTGTGTCTCCCAGTGCGACACCCTCCTGCCCGGGCCACCTTTCGGTGACCCCCGCGGCAGGGACCCTGGGGAGCACAGAGGGAGTGAGGGCTTAGGCCTTTGGAGGGCCTTGGGCCTCTGATCCTCTTAGCGGGCAGACTTGTGCTGGGAAAAACCTCTTTCCTCCCCCTCTGGGTCGGGGCCCCGGGAGCGAAGGACCGAAGGGCCGCTCGCACTTATGCACCTGGGAGGGCGGGGGTGGAGGTAGGGATGCAGGCGGGAAGCAACGCGGGGCCTCCTTCCCTTGACCTGGAGCCCAGATATCCTCTCTCTCCTGGGGTGATGCCCGTTGTGTTCCTCTCACCTTTCCGAAATATACCGCCCTCCTGCCTTCCCCCCCACCATGATGTAATTTTATTTTCTGGGGAGGAAAAGAGCAGCAGTGAGCTCAGCATGCAAATATAGACATCTTGCAAAGCCGCACTTAGCTCTGTCTCCTCGCTCTGCCTCTCTGCCCAGGCCCAGCATGGCAGCTCACTTCCTCTCCACCCCAGGGACTTTCCTCCCCCAGGTTCTCAGCCAGACTGAAAGAGGGAAGGAAGAAGTGGGGAAGTATGTGTCTGCACCCCATCTCCCACCCGACGGCTCTTGCTTCCACTCTGGCAGGGTCTGGCCCTGGGAAGAGGTCCGAGCCCCATCCTGTGTGGCCGCCAGGAATGCTCTGGCCTCACCTCAGTTCTGGCCTGGCAGACACCCCGCCAGGAAGCCTCAGGTGAGCCCCTCCCTTCTGGTCTACACTGCATGGAAAGAGGCTCAGGCTCCCACTGCTTCTCCTTGCTCTGCACCGACCTCTCCGGTCACCACGCACTGTGAGCAAGACCACCTCACACTCTGCCTTTGTGTCTGTCTCATTTGCTCTGTGCTGTGAGACCAAAAGCCATGGCACTGGCCCATCTGTGAGACTCAGAGAAACAGAGTGACTTCTGCAGAGTGACAGGTTCAGGTCGTCCCCAGGCAGCAGGCGCAGGGGACCTGGGCTTCCTGCCGCTCTGCCCCTTTCTTGGGCAGGATGTGCCTCTGACTCTCAGTGTCCCCCAGTGAGATGGGGATGCGGGTGCCATCTGACAGGGTTCTCCGGAGGCTTGGAAATCCTAAGTGTCTAAGGACTGGCACAGGTGGGTGCTGGAAACCTAGGGACGACTGTTTAGTCTGGGGCCTTCTGCCGACTGACGCTAGACTGTCAGCCCCCCATTAGCACCGTATGAGCCCTGGGCCCACCTATGTATCGGACCAAGTACGAAATGGTCACAAGTTGGGTGAACACAAGGTTTCTGCTCTACGCTCTTCTGCCTTCTCTGGGAGCACTTCCTGGGTTTGTCTCTGGAGGGTGACACCTGTGTCACCTAAGGTCTCCTTCTGCACCTAGCAGTCCCCTCATCTCTCAGCAGCACCTTCCTACCTGACCCATGACAACCGTCCCGTCTGTGAGTTCCGGACTCAGTCAGTTCCTTGGCTCTCCCACACGATGACGTCTGACTCCCTGACCCGGGAGCCTGGGCTGTGCTGGGGAGAGTGCAGGCCTTTCCTGCCAGGAGCCTTGGCAGCCCAGGTCCGGGGTCAGGGTGGAGGCCCTGGTATACGGAACTCTACATGTCCTCTCCATCACATGGCCACCACTCAGGGCCATGCTCTCCCAACTTCTGATGGCCTCTGACTGTGAGAGACGCCTCTCCCGCCCCCCCCCCGCCCACCCCGTCGCCACCGCACCTGCCGTCTCCATCTCCCCTCCCTCCACCCATCCCACTCATCGCTGCCACAGTTAAGTTTTCCCCTTCCTCCTGGCTCCCAGGATTAAATTCAAATTCCTCTACACCCCATGATGGCCCCCATCCTCATGGCCGCCACTTGAGGGTCTCTTCTCGTCCCTCTCATCTCTTCCACACCCCCAATACGACACCCACATCCTGCCAGTGCTTGCGATGCTCTCCACTGACTGCAATGTCCCTTCCCTGTCTCCTTTGCCCTGTCGAACCCCATTCTTCATTGAAGGCCTAGAAAGTGCTCACTTCTCGAAGCCATCGGAGCCCACTGTGGCTTCTCGCTTCTGACCCTTCCTGTTCACGTGTTCCTTCTGTTAACGGACGTTTGTTGGGGGCAGCCTTGTGTGCACCAGGCACTGGGGGCACAGAGGAGAAGCCTGGGCTCCTGCCTTCAAGGGGCCCGCAGTCCCGCGGGGAAGACAGACGAGCGGCTACAGTTGGAGGGTAGCCAAGGAGTGCTGGCACGGAGGGGACAGGGTGCAGCGTGACCCCAGAGGTGGGCAGTGCCCCAGGCCGCCTCTGGCAAGGCCTCACCAAGAAAGTGTTGTTTGGGTTCAGGCTTGACGGTTCAAAGAAGAGCTGCAGGAAGGGTGCTATCAAGCTGCACATAATCCCCTAATTACTCTTGCTTTGTATTAGGGTTCAGTTGTTTAGTTGCGTGTCTTGACTTCCCAGTGAGGCTGAGCAGCTGGAGAGCAAGGACAGGCCCAGCACTCCCCGTTCTCCCAGAGCCTCCCAGTGGTGCTGGACAAACACACTGTTCGGGGAAAAGCTTGTGGACGGGCAGCAAACAGTCCACTCTTCTCTGGGGTAACTGCCTGGAGCCCCCCATCACAGCGCCCGAACAAGGCCCGCACCCCCAGACCCCATCCCCGGGTTGCCTCCCTCTTGCCGTGGGGGTGAGACCTCGTCAGCAGACACTGGCTCATGCTGCCCCAGATCCTTTATTGAGGCCTCTCGATATTTTACCCAAATGCATTAATGAGACATGGCCGAGAGAGAGCCCCAGACACAGGACCGGCCCTTCCTCCTGGCCAGGGATGGGCCTGCCAGAGGGAGGGAGGATTTCAGAGTGTGGGGAAGAGTGTGTGCAGGTGGAGGGACCAGAGGAGAAAAGAATCGCAGGGAAGAGTATACAGAGCATGGAGGAAACAAATCGGAGGAACAGGGCAGTTGAAGGACAGGAGAGAGTCGGCTGAGGAGTGGGTCCTGGCCTCGTCGGGCGAAGGTCAGGGTCTCAGCACTCAGCATATGGCCTCCCTATGGCCGAGGATGACCCAGTGTCCCTGGAGGAGCCCAGGGAGGAACGGGGGGGCGGGAGGGAGCACAAGGAGAGCGGGCGGGCTGGGAGACGGCGGCCACAGCGGCTAGTCGTCGTCGTCTTCCTCGTCATCGTCCTCCGTGTTGATCTCACCCTCCAGGACGTCCTCCAGCCAGTCCTCCAGCTCCTCCGCGGAAGGCAGGTCCTCCTCGTCGTCCATCTCCATCCACACGCTGTCCGCCTGGGACCAGGCACAGACAGGGGACCGAAGCTAAGCCCGGCTCAGGTCTTCAGACCTGTCCTCCCGCTCATGGGGCTCCCTCCGCCCTTCCCTATGTCCTCTGTCCCTTCCCTTCATCTGTCACCGGCCAGGGAAGCTGTCCAGGTGAACGTCTGGGTTGGAGTAGTGACAGGGCAACAGGGATGGCTGGGTTCGAAACACGGGTGACCAGAGAGTCAAGCCAGCCGCCCTTCAGCTTTTCATAACCTGCTTTTCCAGCACCGTCCGCGGAACCCTCTAGGCTCGCAAGCCATAAAAACCGACTTGCCTCGTCCAGAACCTGATACTCACTTTCCTACCTTTGACCTTTCGCATTAACTTTTTCATCGGTTTGGAAATGACTTGTCATCAACTGCGTGTCGGACTCCTACAGGCTGTCCGGTCTCCACTTTAAGAGCCACTCCTTTGAAACCCTTCTCTCATTGTCTCCAGCAGAAGTGGCTTTGATTTCTGTGGCTTCTAGCATTTTATGGGTCTCTTTATGATCAGGTTTATAAGATCTGGCCGTGTTGTTAACAGAACACCTGCCTCCCCAGTCACACTGAGAACAGTACGAACGCAAAGACTGTGGCTTATTCACTTCACCCCCACAAACGTTGCTGGGGCGCCTGCCGTGTGTGAATGAGGTTTCTGCCCTCAAAGAGCTCAGTCTGCCGGAGAGGCAGACACGACACAGAGCTAGCCGTACTGAAGTCCTGTTCACAATGCCAGATGGGCTCTGCGGGTGCTGAGGAGGGGGCCTGACTCCAACAGGGGAGATCTGGGGACACTTCTGGAGAGGCGAGGATGCGGGCCAGGCCTTGAAGGGTGAGGAACTACTTGCAGCAGGGCGTGCTCAGGGCCTCAGTCTCTCTCTCTGCCCGGCCGTGAGACGGGCGTGTCTCTCCTGGGGCGGGGGGGG
>NC_048225.1:124763034-124765199 GCF_002007445.2 Ailuropoda melanoleuca
GCGGAGCGGGGAGAGGGGGCTGGGCTGGGAAGTAGAGAGGGGGCCAGCGGGGCATGCACGGAGGAAACTCACGTCAGTAACGTTGACCACGCCTATCTGTGGGGCCGACAGGTCAATGTCAAACGTCTTCTCCCAGTAGGGCACCAGCTGTGGAGAGACCACATACGGTAACGGAACAGCATCTAGGAGCACGTGAATCTAGGAGGGGAAGCGTGAGGGTCAGCCCAGGGACATAGGAAGGTCACTGTGAACCCACAGTGGATGGGGGACGGGTCCAGCTGTGGGGCCTGAAGGAAAGAGGCAGAGGTAAGCAGTTGCAGGTAAAAATCTCAAAGGGAAAGTATTGGGAGGGTCAGCGGAAGACACCGGCCCTTCCTTTCCCAGGAAAACTGAATAGGAACCCGTGCTCTGATCCTGGCTCTGCTGCTGCGTGACCTTGTGACTTTGGGCAAGTCACTTCCCAGTGACCCTCAGCTTCTGCATCTCTAAGCTTGTCGTCCCTGGTAATCATCAATGTTCCTCACTTCTCTCTTTCAACAACCAGGGCGAGGTGTTGGGGATCCGGCTGGGACCGAAGCTGCCCCCTGTGGCATGGACTCTCGTCTGTGATTGTAGACCCACCAGCAGGGTTCATGAGCCCACCTGCCCCCCGACACTCTGGTCCTTTGTAGAAGGAGCCAGCCCTGGGCATGCGAGCTCCCTGCCGTGTCTCTGCTCTGGCCAGCGTGTGTGCTATGCTTCATGTCATTTACTTCCCATCCTGTCTCCCCTTCTCAGGGCGCCCTCAGTGCCCGCGGTGCCCTGGAGCACCAGACGTCACCTCCCAAGGTCCTCGGGCCGGGAGTTGGGGCAGGAACTCTGACTCTCCTCTCAGAAAGGACCACCGCGTCAGGCCCTGCCGTGGGAGAGCCATGCCTCTTACCAGGGGGAAGTCGTCTGGGTCGATCCAGATGATGCTGAGATCAGGGTTTTCAGTGTTATCTTGGGCCACCGCCTTGAGCGTCTCCAAGAACTCGAAGCCGTCTGGGAGGGATCATGAGTAAGTGGTGTTAGGTGGGACAGGGAAGAGGCAGCAGGTGTCCCGGGCGCTCCCCACCTCCCCCCATTGCTGGAGTCTCATCCCGGGGTCACTGCACTCCTAGGAATGCCTCCCTTTGAAGCCTGTGCTCTCACAATCATCCCTGTCTCCCCCTCTCACCAGCGCCGCCCCTCAGTCCAAACCGGCATCCCTCCCTCACCAGGATCAGCTTCCTCCGCGAAGGCCACGATGTGAATTCCGTCCATGTCGTCCTCCTGTTAGGGGCAGCGGGGCTTAGCTATGCTTCCTGAAGTGAGACAGCCACACACACCCTACATCTTCCCGGAGCCTGAATTTCATGGAACTCCAGCTTCTGGATCAGGTATGTTGTTGTGACGGTGGCCTTTTCCCAGGTGACACGGATGGCTCACTTTCCCTCCAGGGCCCCGCACCTCCTCTACCCTCCTCTAGCAAACTCTTTAGCCCCAGATCTCCTTCCCTGTCATCTGTATCAGCATCTGCGTGTCTCCTAATTCCTGGCACGTTCTTCAGAGCAATAGCCTCCAAACTTTGCTGGTGCATGGTCTTTCCTATGAGCCAGGCACAGAGCGCAGCAGGGCAGGAAGTTTCCAGGACTTGCGTCTTCAGCCACCCACGCCCCCCCCCCCCGGGGCCCGGCCCTGCCCGGGGGGGACACTCACCCATGTCTCATACATACTCTCAGGCTTCAGCTTCCTCAGGGTGGACCTAGAAGAGACAGTCACGACTCAGTGGGTGAGAAGGATGCCCCCCCAGAGAGTTCTGGGTCAAGCCTAGGGCACAGACAGCTTGTAGGCCAGAGCAGAGCCATCTGGCAAAGTCTAAGCTCTGGGCTCCAGGCCCAGGTCACCGCCTGGTTACAGCAGGTGGGAGGGCAGCGGGTGGGCCCGTGGCCTGGAAGAGAGTCTTTGGAGAAAGGTAAGAACGGGATATCTGGGGGGCGCCTGGGTGGCACAGCGGTTAAGCGTCTGCCTTCGGCTCAGGGCGTGATCCCAGCGTTATGGGATCGAGCCCCACATCAGGCTCCTCTGCTGTGAGCCTGCTTCTTCCTCTCCCACTCCCCCTGCTTGTGTTCCCTCTCTCGCTGGCTGTCTCTATCTCTGTCAAA